>NC_045476.1:150791347-151091347 GCF_009650955.1 Corvus moneduloides
TAAAATAATGTATCTTTATTTTCAGCTTTAAAATGAAAGTATTAAAGAGCCCTGGCCACAGAAAGCTTTTTATGAATATGACCCTTTGTCCCAGGTAGGTATTGCATCAGGAAGTACAGTGGCATAATTGTTGCTTAATTTTAGAAGGAAAAAGGGGGTTAAATTTCACAGCAAAAGAAGATATTAATATTTTTATAGGAAATAATTTCTGAAAATAACTGCTAGTAGCAAAAACAGAAGCACCTTGGGATAGTATCTAACATCCCATGTGCATTATTTGTTGAGGATTTTAATTTTTCATACCAACATACCTGTTCCCGTAAGAAACACATCTCTGTTTTCTTAAAAAATCTTCAGTGTGTCATTGCTGTTTTTACAGGTTCTTCAGCTTAAAAACTGTAAGGAAACTACTTACCTGGCATTTCATTAATTGATGCAAGATACACGTACAGTAAAAAGGATTGGAATATATCCCTTTCCTAAGGTCAGATGAGTAGTTTAAAACATAGACACCATAAAAAATAACACTGAGCAAGTATAACACATACATAGTGGAAGATAATAGAATGTTAGCATTAATAGGAATTAGTTTCCAGTTGCAACCATTTTCCAAAGGAATATAGTTATAAGTTAAGCATTTTATTTCTATTCTTATGTCAAATTTGCCTCTCAGCAGATAATTTCCCAGATAAAAACTCTAGCGGTGCCACCTTGGAATCTCCTAGGATCATATTCCCCTCTTGAAAACATTTGTGGGTGTTGGGGAAAAAAAAAAAAAAAGGCAGGGGATGGGGAGGGAAAAAAAGGAAAAAAAGGAGAGAAAAAAACTTGTCTGTCTCACTGGATTGAACCTCAAAGGCATTCTTGACGCAAGTGTTACTTTGACCATGTGAACATGGTTTCCATTTTTTAAAAAAACCCCTAGATTAAAACATGAAGAAACTGTCCATTGAACTTTAATGTTTCTTTGTTGCTTTGATGGTTAGCAGATTTCTGCTTCATAGATTGCCTCCTCCCCACACATTCTAAAAGTGAAATGATACATTGTAATATGAATGATAATTGTTTTGATGATTTAATTGATAACAGACAGAGGAATAAAATCCCTGTTTTTCTCCACCATGCAGATGATAAAGCTACATTTCTCAGTAAACATCTGTGTACAATTAAGGGATGTTGCACTAAAACTGTTTCTTCCTTACCTTTACTCTGGGGTTTTCTTGAAGCTCTGTAGGATAATCCTGGTTCAGGAAAGGAGAAGTTGCCTCTTGTCATTCAAGGATTCTTTATCTTTACTTTTAGTGATTTAGATGCCAACGAAAAGTTTTCTGCCCACGTTGTTTTTGATGACCTCGAGACCAATCACAACATATCCCTTTTTTTATCTTTCCAAGAATCTTTTCAATCTCATCAGTTTATCTTAAAAAAGAAACCTTAATAGCTGTATTTTAGTGCACACAGGTTTTGACCTAATGTGTGTATATATTTTTGTAACTGCAATATTATGTGAAAGAAAGCAAAAATATTCAGTAGAATCATTTCTAATCCAATTGTTTTATTGTGCAGTATTACCATATTTTTTGAGAGTTGCACATCTTTGTATAGACATGTAAATCAAAAGCAAACCAAGGACTGTTCAAACCTGCTCTGCCTATATTGCACACAGGGTGTTATTCATTCAGTTTATCAGCCATAAAAATAATTGCAGTACACTCAAAACTGACTGACATCTTTTATAATTTTTAACACTAAAATGTCCTGGTTAAAGAGAACACTGCAATAACAACACCTGATTAGTAGAGAATCACTGCTGTAAATTATAGTGTTTGCAGAATAAAATAGGGCTGAAAGAGTTATAACTTTATATTAAAAGATGTAATTGTAATTTCGCCTCCTTTTCTGCCTTGTAATGTCTTAGCAATATCCTAAATAGTATGTTTATTCCCAGTCCTGAAAAAATGTCCGTGTGACTGCTATTGTCCAAAATATTCCCTTATTTTTAGTTTTAAGATTTAAAACAAAACAAGACAAATTGTCATCAGTGTGTGGATATCTCTTTCACACACAGCTATAATGACTGCTAATTTTTAGGGAATAAACAAGTATTTACAGGAAAGTAAATAGAATATTTGTGTGTGTGTGTATGCAGAATTCATTCTAACCTGGATCTCCTTTCTCCACCAGCAAAAGAGCAGTTACAAGCAAAATGCTATCTACTGTCAGTAGACTTGCAAAAATAACTTTAAAACAAATTGGATGTCACAGTAAAATAAATATCCTATTTGATTTGTTTTTGTGAGAATATAATTTGAAAATAATGACCTTTGACATCAGCGAGGCTGCTTCAGAAGTTTTTAAAGCAGTTTCCCAGTATCTAAAAGCCAGGATAAATCTTGTGAAACTTCCTGAGTATGTTGTTTTCCTTTGCCATATTATACATAATAGAGCTTGATACTTCCATTAGCTCACATGAAAGTCCCAAGGTTCTTGATCATCGGTAGTGATGGACTCCAAGAAACTCTCTGTGTTGCTTTTGATGGCCATTCCAGGAGTCAAAATCATCATCAGAACTAGACAGTGATCTTGGAAGTATGGGCTCAGACAGGCTGGAGGGTACCCTAAAGAGCACATGGGACCCTGCGTGTCCAAGCACGCCAGGTAGATTAATTCCCTACCACGTCTGCCCAGATAAATAGCCTACAGCGTGATTGAGAAGCCGTCTGTCTTGAGAGGCAGCCAAAGGGAGAGGATCTAAATAGCAGTGCAGCACGCCTCTGCTCAGGGTGCTCAAGAGACTACTCTGCCTGAGCAATTTTACCATACCATAGCTTTCTTATGAATTACTATGTCACAGATATCAGTTTTCACTCTATTTTTTTTTTTTATTTCATATGGAAAATCAATTAGAAGAGAGGAGGTTTGTGAGAGAACCTCCTACAAGTCAATTCTTATCTTTGATTCCCCTCTCTGGATTCCACATACTTGACCATGGGTCAATAGCATTGACCACCTCAGCTCAGGAAAGGGTCCCAAATGTGGAGCAGCAAGGAGTTACATTAATAACCACCACTTAACTTGATCTTGTTCCCTCAGAACAACTGCATGATTACCGTCAGACGTTTCTGCATGGTGCCTGTTGGCATCTGTATCTGGCCTATGAATAAACAGAGAACTTCAGTTTCTAGCACTGACAGTCTCTCATTCCTTGAGAAGCTTGTTTATTTATCACCTCATTAAACTAAAGAAAATGAACAAAATATAAACAAGTCAAAGTTTTAGGGTATCACAAGGGTGGTCTTCTATTACTATATAAAGAAAATGCTGAAGAAAGATGTAAGCTTTGAATGGTACAATAGGCAGAACTCTTCTTTAATGCAATCTACCTTATTTCTGTTGCTACTATTACCAATCTAAATTTAGAGAAATACGACAAGATGAAAAAGGAAATTGTATAAACCAGGACTTCAACTTAAAAAAGGCACACTCTCCTTCAGTAAGTGCACATGTAGCTCAGTATTTCTCTTGGCAAAGTTTAGGCATGTCTTTAGTTAACAAACATATTCTGCTGTCAGCCCTTTTCAAGAATTGTATTTGATGCTGGATGCCAAATAACTCCTTTAACTATTAATAAATAACTCACAGGTATCTTAGCTAGTGTGCGCTTGAGGAATTATGCTAATAATACTTTCTATGCTGGAGACAAGGGAAATTCCCCCCATGAAATTTCTACTTTTGCTGACGTGTTCTCTAAGCTCTGTTTTCAGAATGGGTTCATTCTCACTAAGACAGCAATTTAATCTCATGGAAAATCTGATCACCATCTATCTGCTTCTTGCTGATATTGCTGAGAAAATTCCTGTTGACTCTGGAATGGGAAAGAATATGGATCCATCAGTTTTGGAGTCTGGTCTAGGTGCTGATGTTTCATTAGCTTCATGGTAATGAGTCTTTGCAATTTGAAAAGAACAGAATAGTCACTACCATGTGAACCAAATTACACTATATATTACATGCTCCCTAACTAACAATAAAATATTTTATAGGTAAAAAAGAGCATTAAGTGACACTGTGATTTTTCATGTGGCTTGCAGAGAAGAAAGGATCTCTAAGGGATACTTAGATAAATTATACCCCAAATCTCAAGGTGTGTCTCTAACTTGGAACATTATTTTTAGTGGAATAAATTTTTTATCATGTTTATTTGAATCTATTTCAAGGCAGTCCCTTGTAAGAGCTGCTTCGTTAATGCCACAGAGACTGAAATTCCAGTTATCTCAATCACTTCTTCTAACACTGAAGTACTTAATCACTATCAAGTAATACTAGTAAGCCCCTTTTCACATACCATTTCCTTCCTATATTTAGTTAATCCAACAGAAAATTTGTGGGGTAAGTTTCATTCAAAGTGAAAGTTTGGAAAAAGAATTCTTTAACAAGGGAAACTGCCCAGAAATCAGGAGTTTTTAAAGTGTTTTGATTTCAGAACACACACAAAAATGGGATTATTTCTTGACCACCAAATTCACTGTTATTATTCACTGTTAATATCTCACAGGGGAAGAAAGAGGAACATATAAAGACAGTTGATGTAAGAAGGAAAATCCTGAAAATTCAGTTGACCCTCTTGTCTCTACTTTTGATTTGAAGATCTGATGAGTAGAAGAAACTTCTTATTTCAAACATAATTTTATATTTTCCTTATGGTTAATACATTTATTTTTCCTTGTGAATTTTCTCCTAAGAGATGCTAGACATCAGTGTCTCAGCTTGCAGTTTTGGTTCTGTGGGCCCATGGGAATTTAAATCCAGAGAGTGCTTTAACCAGGAAGGGGAAAGTTCTGGATTACTTTGCCTTTCTCTTTCCCATGTAACAGCTTGACAATCTGGTCCCTGAGAATTGCTTACTAGAGTCTATTTCATCAGTCTTCTGAAACGATGATCAGCTGAGCAGACTATTATGCATACCATCTCCTTCTCTTTTTTACAGAGTATCATACAATGTTAGACAATTCCACCTTACTGCCTTTATATTTATTTAAAGCTTTTCCCTCTGCACTTTTTGTTCCATTGATGATGGTTACTTTACAATGTTCCTATTACTTGCAATAACATCTAATTTCCCATGCTTCCTTAAGAGATCACACATGTTTCTTATTTCAAAGCTTCGTATCTATTGTACAATGGCTGCAGTTGGTTTTGACTTCCATGGCCAGTTCCACAGGCCTCTTCTGAAAGTCAGGTCTCCTGAGTTTTAGTGTTGCTAACTCAGAAGAAATGTTCATCAGATTTGCCACCCTGAATCATAGAAATGTATGTGATATGTACCCATGAAAAAAAATTAAAATCCACTCATAAGCTTTCCCACATATGCATCTTAGTAATCCAACGTTAAAAGAGTTTTGTGTTAGCCTCAGCTTTTGAGGTCTGTCATGACTGGTTTTCATCATAATGTATTCAATGGTAATAAAGTCTGAAAATGGTTATCTTCTTGAATTGTAACTACCACATCTTTCTTTCACAGCTGGCAACAATCTTTTAGCCAGTCACGAACATGCAAGGTCATTTCTTCTGTCAGATTTTCTGATTGTTAAATGTCTGCAGTGAGGTTGAGTTGGAGTTGTTGAGTGAGGTCTGCTTGGAGCCCGAGGTTAGGGACGAGCTACAGAAGAATTACTGATGTATTTTCATTTTCTGCTGGAACAGCTACAGGGAATCTTCTATGTCTCAGCCTGATTGGATGGTCATACTGAACCCTTAGATCTTGACCTTTGTGTTTTTCAAATCCTGTACTGCTTAGAGCGTAACTCTGAAGTTTCTTGTGGCCTGTTAATTTCTGCTCTCTCATGCCAGGCAGACATAACAAAGCCTCTCTGGGCCTGCACTCCAAGGTCACCCAGACCATCCTAGGCTCAAAAAGTATAGTCCAAAGAGCTTCTAAGGGGGGCAAGCAGAGGGGAAATTACATGATTGAACTGAAGCTTTAATTGGAGAATTAACCCTGGTATGCAAATGAACCAAACCTATAAAAGTGTGAAGAACTCATGACCTGTCATCCATCTTGGGGCCCATTTTTGGCAATAGCTTGTGGCTCCCAGGGTGCACCTTTGAAGGCCTTTCAAATAAATACCTATTTTATTCCTTTACCCCTGTCCAATCTCTGTGTCTAGGAGGCCTCTTAAGGCATCAATACCAACAATTATTCAACAAATAATCAACAAAATTATATGAGAAGTTTTCTGACTGTTTTATCTATGTTAGTCACTAATGAGAGAAAAGAGTCCAAGGGATCTTTGCTCACCTTCTCAGTGCTGGATATAGTAATGATCAACTTTGTGAGAGTCATTGACAACTGCAGAGCTTTTTCCTCCCTTTTCTTTTCAATTAGACAATGTCTACATCTCCCATGTTTGAATTGCATCTAATCTTTAGATGTGCTTTTTTAGTTCACTTCTGGAAGGACAGGGAAAACTGACTTTTGTATTTCATAATGAGGTAATGTAAAATTACTTTTGTTTCTAACTACAGCTGAGATCCATAGTGATTCATTAAGTATCAAGACATTAATGTATCAAGAATCAAAAAATAAGGCATTTTGAAATGAGAGGGTAGAGGTACTGGTTCGGTTTTGTCCATGAAAAATGACTCAAGCTCTTTCAAAATGTTTATAGAGGTGTGTAGCAGTGTTAACAAAGACTTGTCTGCAAAAAAGTACTTTTTGACAAAACAGATCTTGATGTCTCACACACAGGACAATCCACCCACTTGGGAGTTACTTTATCCATTCTTGAATAATTAGTAAAGCTTTCCTCTGGTATTGCTTACATTTTAGTCTGAGTCTTAAATATATTGTAACTAAGGAAGAACTGTCCACCTGTTCTAGCAAATGCTATTTTTTTTGTTTTGGGTGTTTTTATCTTGACTTCAGTGGAAGAATAATAATTAAGAGGACCAAAATATTTGGCATCAGCCCTTCTTCATCCACCGCATTTCCTAAGGAACTCAGGAACTTAAGACTATATATGTGTGTGTAAATAGCAGCAAAATCTACAATTAAAAAAGGCTAGTATTCTAAAAGGACTCATTGGTACTCAACCATGACCATGGGCAGGGAAACCCTACATGCTGCCCAGCACTTCTTCCTGCAACAACACCTTATTCCTTTTGCAAGACAGGGTGCTTGCATAGGTTATGCTTCTGCATGTATGTAGGTGCTAAATATCTGGAGTCTGGTTACTTAAGGAAACCTTATTTTCCTGAATTTCTTTTTCTAATCTGCAAGACATGAAACAATGAAGTGGATTGTACCATAGTGGGGAAAACGTTATCTCCCTATGAGATGCCATAGCAAAGGTAGATGTGCTGAATACCCTTGATTTTGTTGACTTCATGGAATGTACAAACCTGGGGAAGGATGCTTGGGAATAGCGGGGAGTATACAGAAAGCAGACTATTACTGCAACAATATTACTGTTAAAAACAATAATTATATCTCATGAAAAGTAGCTTAATGATGGGGTTAGATACTTTTTTGATGACATAATTTTTAGTTAGAGGAAGATGCATGCACCCTGATTTCGCTGGAATTAGAAGACATGGAAAGAGCATGAACACCTTGCTCATAGTACTGTTTCCAGGTAATGCCCATGATCATTGCCTATTTTATTCCAATGCTTTAGCCATCACCTGTTTTCATGTGACATCTTCTTTGTCCAGGGCTGTTAGGTCTCTTGCTGCTTCTTCTCCACAGAAGCCCATATGGTCCATAAACAGCTTTGCATCCCCTCAGGGTCCTTGGATGGTGTTTATCATATCTGATTATGTAGTATGTCATTCATCTGGCATAAATGAAATGTAACTACTAAAGACAGGAGCCTGAACAAGCCTATGTGATTGCTCAGCCTTCAGCCTAATGCCCTGATTTTGTGAGCTACATGATATGATAACACTTCACCCTATTCATATGACTTCATCACCTATTCCTGAGCACTCAGTGGCCTTCCAAATGTTATCATGAGAATAAAATATACTTAATGTTCTCATTCCAAGCCACGTCTTTTTGAGTAGGTTTGGTTTTAGCCAGATTTGTGAAAGCCCTTTGATGAAGATTTATTAGCTCCACTGGAATTCACATAACTTGCCCCCTTGGAGAAATAACTCTTCCCTGCTTAGAGAGTCCATGATAGAGTGAGCTCTAGGATTACTATCTACCTAACACTGAGTTTTATAATAATTGCTGCTTGTAGGGAGGTGTTTTCCTTGTTGGAATATATCATAGTAGAATGAGGCAAACACTGAAAATACCAATGAATTTGTTTCAGTTATTCACTGTCAGTATTGCCTCATTCTCTATCTTGCAACAGTCCAGGAAACGATGATGCCACCCTTGACTTCAAAGACTAGCTCATGGGATAATGGATATTACCTCCAAGAAATGAGATAAATGTCTTTTCATCTGAAATTCATTTTTTCTTAAGTTGTATAACTATGTAAGCTACTGCTAATATGAAATATTTTTCTGCTTGGGTTTAAACACTTCTAAACTCTTATGATTCAATGTATATGCTAGTCATTTTGCAATCTTTTCTATTAGTAGAAATAAAATTTATAGTTTAATTTCCATTTTTTTCAAATATTGAACTTTTCATTAGCCAACAAAGAAAGACACTTAAATATTTTCTGTCAAAACTAGTCCAGCTTTCTGCTGGCTTTCCCTCAGTTTCTTCATTTTCCTTCAGACTCCAGCATAGATTCACGGTTAGCGTTATATAGCAGTCTGCCCAAAAATGAATATCCTCAAGCATTAAATCTTCTCCTTTCTTCTAGGCTCTCCTGGACAAGTCTAATCTTCCGAGAGAAATTTTAACCACTACAGCCTGAAATGCAAGTGTATTTGAGGGATGCAGTTTATAGACTAATTTGTCAAAAAGGCAGTCCTAAGTAATAAATAATGGAAGATTATTAGAAGGTATGATCTCAGCCACTTATCTTTTGGATTTACACTGAGTGATGAAAAAAGAAGATGTCAAACCATGTGAGTACTACAAAAAATGTGGAAGTTCAAGTGAAATCTTCTTTGTTTCAATATGTTTTTTAATATAAAAAATAGCTCTTTAGAGGTAAATCTCCTGAATTTATTTCAAGAAAACTAAATTAATTGAACGGTAGCCAAAAAAAAATCCCATATCATAGCTCAGTTTCATTAAAATGATGATATTAGACTTGTCATACCATATAACCTTGCAGTTATGAATCTATCATACAATGGAGAAAGTTTCTGGACTTGCAGAAAATAATATAGTTGGGAGTAAGCTGCTATAGAATTAATTAAATTCTGCTCAGACATCTAAATGATCATGTGAGGAAGAGCATGAATGAAAGAGGTGGACCAGAAGAATTAGCTCAGTAGTTGCACACTGAGCTGCATCTGGTAAAGAATATCTGATTTGGATCAGAAGGTCACAGGCAAAGGTCTTCTTGTTGAAAGATCATTGCAGAGTAAGTATGAAAAATATGCACAAGTTGAATTAGTACAATAGTAAAGAGAGATGGAAAAACTCCTGATGAAAATATTTTCCATCAGAAAATATGAGTTTGTCAAAATGTGTTGCCTTTGGCAAATTTCTAATCCTACATAGGTTTTGATAGGAAATTTCTTGAACAGCTAAGTTTCCTGACAACTCACTCCCCAAATCCTTAGCAGATTGCCTGGAAGACTGCTTGACAGAAGTATTGTTTCTGAATTTTGTTATGTTACAGGTTAATTGGTTCCTTGAATTTCTGTTCATGAGAACTGAACTATAGATTAGCCCCAGGTAGGTTCTCAGCTCCTGACTTCTGTCTCTTGGGGTGTTGTGAATGGCTCTGGGAGATCTGAATGCAATGGCCGAGGCTCTATCTCATTTTCTTGTTGCCTCACTCAGAAGGGCATAGTGTTACTTTTGGGTTCTGATACTGAAGATTTTTCAGAGGACTGATCCACTTTATGTATTGTACCAGGTCAGTTATTGTTCTTCTAAACAGGAAAATTATTATGAAGACTTGGACTAATATTTCAGGTAGGAAGTTTTGTTTGGTTCAGTGGTTGTAAAAATCAACTAAGTTTTGAGTGCTTTCAATCACATGCTGGATTCTTCTCAAACAATGTTGAATGTCAGTTAACAAACAATATTAATAGTAATTGCAAATATAACTTCTGAATTACAAACTACTGATGAAATTCAACTGCAAGGCACTCATTCTTCTTGCTCTGTCTCCACTTTGAGAACAGACAAATTCACAGGCTTTTCAGACTTGAGCATAAGAAGAAAAAAAATCAGAAAAAATTAGGTGTACAGGCAGTAACTGACATGTTACAGTGTGTGTATCATGATAGTTCTGGAGTCCTGCATTCCATAATGACTGGAAGAAAAGCCACAGAATCCGATTCAGCTGAAGTATCTTTCACTTGAGCCTCAGTACCCCAATAGACTCTTTTCTAACATGTAACACCTATAGATCATCTTCGTATGAGTTGATTAGCCCAACAAACCTCTTGGTGAAGTATCTTCAAAGTTTCATTCTTCTGGATTATATTCTACTGTGCAAATGGAAAGTAGCATCTAACCAGATAAAAAACGTAGAATGGCAGTAGTCAAATACAATTAAAGATTTATATGTAGGCCAGTACGTTAATTACTAAAGGTTTTAATTAAAATAATATACTAGATTTTTTTTCTAGTTTGTATCTTGTTTGTAATATTGCAATATCATGGAATATGAAAATTCTCAAAGTGTATTCTAAGTTGACTTTAGTGACATAGACTTTTCATAGAAGAGGCAGAGATAAATTTTTATGAAACAGTTTTCCATTCAAATGTTCCTTCTATGAAACTGAAGTGTTTTGCAGGTTTAGGTCATATTGGAAAAAAAAACAGACAAAAACTTGATGCTCTATGAATAAGAACAGAATAAGTAATTTAAGTTTGGTATTTGGGGGGCTTTGTTTTTTGTTTGAAGTATTTTGGTGCTTTTGGTGGGGTTGGTTTTGTTGCTTTTTTCTTTCTACTCAGTTTAAAACTCTGCAAATTAGATATTGCTTATAATTTTTCAAGTGTGTGAACTTCAAATATTTCTATATCTAATTTCAAAATAACATTTCTTTTTGCTGCTAAATGTGCATCTTTTGCTCCAGACTCTCACTCTTTCTATAGCATAGAAATTTTATTTACCAATTAGATATTTCCAACTCTGAGTTCTCATTGACCTTGCTGAGAAGTAGAGATACTCAGTTCTTCACGGGAATAATCATGCGATTCCTGAGTTCAAGGTGTTAATATCATTTTTACCCTTTAAAATGGAAAAAAAAAGCTACAAAAATTTATTACAGAAATAATGCAAGTTATATAGAGGGATTTTTCAGAGAGAGTAGCCCACTGCTTGCCTGTAACTACTGATGGTTTCTGAATGTAGAAAAGACAAATTGCTTCTCCAAAGAACTCAAGGTTTTAAGAATGAGATGGGAGTTTTAAAAGCTACTATTTAGCTGTAGTCAAAATAATCTATTATTGATGTAATACTGTTTTAGATTAGGGTTTTCATCTTGGAGATTGTGGCTAATAAGATTCCTGGGGATCTCTGTCAAAAGATAAATGTTTCTGTATAGAGAGTTTCTTCTTAATCAATAACTATTCATGAACAGACCATCTGCATAAGTTTTTTCTACCTCTGTCTTGATCATGATACTAACTAGCATTTCCAGCATTTCAGTCTCCCTTGATACAGACTCCTCATTCTCAGCCTGTACTGCCTTCCTCCTCCAGGCTGAACACTTTTTTGGGGGAAATTGTTGGCAATTGTATTTCCCTCTTCCTTAGGTTTATTTTAGCCTGTTTCCATGATTTTGTTCACAGTGTGAATGTAAAAATTCCTCAGTTGGTCCATTTTTAGATGAAAGAGCTGGTGACAATAAATAATTTCAGTTCTTGGATGAGGATTTCCGGTGCAGTCTCAGATTAGATGTTCTCCTCTCTCTCAATATGATTCTCAAGCCCCAGCAAAACTCATGTTGCAGTCACAGATTAAAGCTGGAAGAAACTTGTCCTGACTTCTGTGGTTGAACAAGTGTGTAGTATTCATGCTATGCTACAGCACATGATATACTTTCTTTGAAGGAAGGGGAAGAGCAGATACAAGAGAGACCAGGTATAAATTTGTTAACCCACCGAATGTTTACAGCTGTGACTACAAATATATAAATTATAGCTTTTCTGTCTATTAGCCATTTCACTTTTCCACTAAAGAAAGAGAACTCTGGTTCATTCAGTGTTGCCCCTTTTTCCAATCCTTTAATTTGTTCTATAGATCTTTTTAGAACCCTTTACAATTTATAAATACATCTTTTAAGTTATGAGTACCAGGATTGGACATATTTCAAGCTTCAATAATGCCTGATACATTAACAATATAGTAATAAGGGAAAGGAAGTACTTTGCCTTATTATAATTAATAATTTAATTAATTACAACAGAGGTCACTGTCAAAATGAGAAATAGGTTCTTCTGCTCTAGGCTCTACACTGTCCCCAAAAGGAGGATGTGCCTGTAGACTATGTTCTGTATTCTGAGATGAATGTCTTTATATGTTTCACTATATGAAAACTTATATTTTTAATTTGTACCCAAGTTAGTGAGTGAGTGAAACTATATGGTCTCATCTCCATCTCTATGTTCCAGTTTTATGTTATTTCTGTTCAACACAGTGAAGTGTTACTTGTGTATTAGAAAGCATCTTTGGCTGTATTTTAACTTTTCTGGATACTCATTTCATATTTGTCATTCTGCTCTCATTATCAGTTGCCTACTCAATCCCTTTTCCCCATTTTACTCTATATGTATTGATAAGTTTATGTGCACATACTCACACAGAGACACACAAATATTGTATGCATGAGTATTTTCAAGAATGGCTTTAATTTTCCTTCTCAGCCAAGTTGGCTTATTACAAGAGCATTTGTCCTTCTTTATTGATTGCGGCTTCTGGATATCTAGTAAAATATTCTTAAACAGTTCCTAATTATTCATATTTTTCTGTTTAAATTCTTTCTCCCAATAGATTTGGCTTTATTTGTTCTCAGCTTTAGAAAGTTGACTGTTTTAAAGCTCCAACTAATTCAGTAGCTGCCATAAAAATTCTGAAACAAAGCCCAAGAAAAGTTCCTGACCTCCTCTTGGTTCAGTTCCAGAAAGACTATGAAAAGGAGGATGGTGCACAATCTTGATTAAAATTAATAAGTTTCTGAAAGAGAAAACTAATTTTTAGAGCTCACAGTAGATTTTCATGGTCTGGAAACTTGACAAGCATTGAAAATCTTTGTGGTTGATAATGCTGGGCATCTCATGAGCAGTACTATTGAACCGGAAAGTGCTGGTATCTTGGAGAAGTGGACTCTGGAATGGTTGTCTGTGACAGTAGTGTGAACTCCCCAGATTTTTATCTATTCACTAGCACACCTCATCATGACTGAGAAATGCCTGTATTATTGTTACCAGAACAAATATATCAGTTTGATTGTTACTCTTCTGCATTGTGGTTCTGTCATGGTTTAACCCCAGCCAGCAGCCAAGCTCCAGCCCCTCACTCACTTCCCCACCAACTGAATCGGAGAGAGAATCAGAAGGGTAAAAGCCAGAAAACTCATGGGATGACATAAGGACAGTTTAATAGGGAAAGCAAAAACTGAGCATACAAGAAAAGCAAAACAAGGAATTAATTCACTGCTTCCCACGGGCAGGCAGGTGTTCAGCCATCTCCAGGAGAGCAGGGCCCCATCACATGTAACAGCGACTTGGGAAGACAAACACCATCACATTGAATGTACCCCCCTTCCTCCTTCTTCTCCCCAGCTTTATATCCTGAGCATATCCTGATGATGTCATATGATCTGGAATATCCCTTTGGTCAGTTTGGGTCACTTGTCCTGACTGTGTCTCCCCCCAACCTCCCAGGCACCCTGTATTGGGTTGGCATGGCCAGATTTTGGTAATGAGAAGCTACCTACTTTGGTAGTAAGAAGCTACCTTTTTTTAGTGTGAGAAGCTGCTGGAAGCTTCCTCCACGTCTGACAGAGCCAATCCCAGCCAGTTCAAAGATGGACTCGCTGCTGGCCAAGCCTGGGCCAGTTGGAAATGGTGGAAATGCCTCTGTGGTAACGCCTCTGTGGTAACATATTTAGGAAGGAGAAAAAAGGTATTGTGCAGATGTAATTGTGTCCAGAGAAGAGCGGAGTGAGAATATATGAGAGAAACAACTCTGCAGACACCAAGGTCAGTGGAGAAGGAGGGGGAGCTGCTCCAGGCAGCAGAGCTGAGATTCCCCTTCAGCCTGTGGTGCAGACCATGGTGAAGCAACTGTGCCCCTGCAGCCTATGAAGGTCCATGGGGATGCAGAGATCCACCTGCAGCCTAGGGAGGATCCCCACCTGGAGCAAATGGATGCCTGAGAGGAGCCTGTCAACCCATGGGAAACTCACACTGGAGCTCCTGGTAGGACTTGTGAAGCTGTGGGGGACCCATGCTGGAGCAGCCTGTTCCTGAGGAGCTGCACGCCATTGCAGAGTGACCCACATTGCAGCAATTGGTGGAGGACTGTTGCCTGTGCAATGGACTCACATTAGAGAAGATCATGGAGGGACCCCATGCTGGAGCAGGGGAAGAACTCCTCTCCTTGAGCAGTGGCAGAAATACCATGTAATGAAGCACTTGCAACTCCCATTCCCTGTCTCCCTGTGCCGCTCAGGTGGAGGAAGTAGATCTGGGAAGTGGGGGGTGGGAAGCTGTTTAAGATTTTATTTTACTTCTCATTATCCTGCTCTGATTTTATTTAATTCATAATATAATTTATAATTTATGTTAATAAAATTAAATTAATATTTCTAATTCATGTCGGTTTTGCCCATGACAGTGAGTGATCTCTCTCTGTCCTTATCTCAAGTCATGAACCCACCCTTCATTTTATATTCTCTCCCTGTCCAGTTGCAGAGCGGAGTGATAGAGAGGCTTTGGTGGGGTGTCTGGCATCCAGTCAGAGTTAACCCACTACAGTCTTTTTAGTGCTGGAACCTAGAACAAACCAGGCACCCACCACAACCTCCTCCCCAGCATGGCAGTATGAAAAAACAGAAGAGGCCTTGGCTCTGAGTAAGCCTTGCTCAACAATAACAAAAACATCTCTATATTATTAACACTGTGTTCAGCACAAATCCAAAACACAGCCCCATAGCAGCCAGTGTGAAGATAGTTAACTCTACCTCAGCCAAAACCAGCACAGGTTCTAAGGGAGAATACTGTCCTTCAGTTTTAAAACCAGAAAGTGAAGTTATTTCATTTAGAGAAATAGGTTCTGTAGATTCATTTTCACATATACAACCTTAAAAACTCTAAGCATTAGCGGTATTGGGTCATGAAATAAAAGCTTTCCTTGAGATCTGGACTGTAGACTTGCTTTGAGAAAAAACATACTTCATTTTCTCAGCCTGTCATGTCAGTGTTGTATTGAATACAAGCATTCTGAAAAAAAGATCACCAAATATGCACTTAGAAAAAAGGTAGCCAATGATGAGAACAAAAATAGGGAGTACAATCCAATTGTCCACACAGAATCAAACCCACTTTTTACTCTTCCATATCCTGTTAATTAATTATTCAAAGAATTTAAAGCTTTCTCTCAAAATAATAAATTTTAAAATTTACATAACTGTTACTTGGGAGTTTCAACTGAAATTCCAAGGACAACAAAATACACTATTTCTATAGGCATTTTTATTAATATAATGTGATGTTTGGTTGGGCTGTTTCTATCTAAAAGAATTCTTCAGATATATTCAAGTCATTACTGTGAACCGTGGTAAGAATGAGAAAGGTCATGCTACCACTGTAGGTCTTCAGAATTCATAACACTTTTGAGCACTTCAGCTGTTAAGAACGTTGTGTGGAAGGTCAGCTGATAGCCTACTTGACTTTCTTTGAAAGCCCAGCTTCATTAAAGTTTAGTACAAGTGACTAGGGTAAAATTTGCATGCTAGATCACATGAAAGCTTTTCCTAAGTGTAAAACAAATGCTTCTGCTTTGTTTGGTTTTTGTTGTGGGTCTGCTGCACTGATTTTTTTCACTTTAGATAGAAATTATGAAGAAAAATATAGATTTCTGTTTAAACCAACTCTTCTATATAGTTGAACAGTCAGACAAACAAAAGTTATTCAGAGTATCCTAAACAGTCATTTCCTGATCTGTTCTTTCAACTATCTGCAATTGTCTTCATTCTTTATTTTGTAGGTTCTTCCTAATTTTCACTACTTCAGAAATTATAAGGGGTCAGCTTGAGAGTTAGAATTCTTTTTCTTGTGTTGTGGAATTTCATTTGGCAAAGCCAAGGGAATCTGCAACAGTATTCTTTGGAATTATTGATGATGAAGGGAAAACTAAAATTTGATTTCCTTACATCTGCTTCTAATAACTTTTCTAAAAATTTTATTAGTGGATCAATTGTTGAGTTTTCATTTCTGTTCAGATAGTAGGATCTGCATGTATACTTTACATCTTTTTCCCTTCTAACCATGGTTTCATTGTCTCTGTTATGCCGATCTCTCTGCTGTGAATTTTTTTTTTGTAAGAAATTTTTTGCCAAATATTCCATGGTAATCTGTGGTAAACTAATCTTTAGTTGGAACACAGAAAAAAACGACATTGTGGAAGTCCTATTTGTACCCAAGTGTTGCTATGATGTGAATTGTTTCAGGATGGAGACCAAGCTGAGTGCTCTTTCCACGTTGTGGATCAAATGGACATGTTTTACAGCAACACAATGAGTCAATTTTTTTGGAGCTGTTTTGAAGTCTCCATTCCATCTCATTCAATTTTCAGCTGCCTCCACTTGTTTAGCCTCTTATCAGCTTACATATATCGCAAGGATAAGACACTCCTTTAGCCAAGTTAATTACACTGTCTTCATCCCATGCAATCATGAGCAGGCCTGGTTATTTTAATCATCTTCACGCCTACTTTCCTATACACACTTTGCTTCCACAGTAGCCATTCTAAAATGTGTGAGCTGGACTCTTGCCTAGAAGTAAGCTGATCCCTGCATTACCCTGAAATGTTCTCACTGAGTTTGCTTCTAATTGGGTAATGTGCAGCACTATTTTCATATGTTTTTTGTTCCTTGCTATCAAACATTCCATGCTTTTTTCACTACATGATTTATAAGACTTCCTTGTCACCTACATTCCTGCCAATTCTCCCAGAGATTCATCTCTAAATTGTTCTGTTTCTTCCAAAGTCTCACCCTCATACTGTTGCTAATTGAATATTTGCATACCCTGTTCCTTCTGTCTGGAACTCCCAGCCCTTTTAACTCACTGGATGTCCTTTGCCAAACACTTTTAAAAGTCAGGCTGAAACTTTCCCCTTTGAATATTGCTTTTTGTGTTCATATGTAATCCCTTTCAAAGTGTTCGGAGCCCAGAAGTGTTTCCACATTCAAGTGATCAGAAGTGAGAGATAACAGCAGCGTTTCAGGCCAAATCAGATATAGAATGATTTGTGAACCTGTCATTTCCTTGTAGAATTATACAACAGTGACAATCTCATGATGGTTATGTCACATGCACTGACAAAAAATCAGGATGTCCTCCTTGTAAAAACAAATCCAGGAGGTCCTTCATGTTCCTGAGCAGGTACAGGCCTGCTACATTTACATGCAGCAATATGTTGGATAGCTTAAGTTGTTGGAAACTGAAAATCTGCAGTTTAGCAGCAGATAGAAATTGTGCAGTTATCTAATTTCAAAGCAGTAAGTTCAAGAATTAAATATTTTTTTTCATGTAAATGCTGCATGATTAGCAAGAAGTTAACAGACAATCCTTCTAGTAAGTCCAAGGATGCAGCCTGATCTGCTCACATCCCTCTCTTTCATCATGTTTTCAACTACTTCTGTTCCTCTTTAAATCTTGCTGTGTCTTGCCACAGAATTTAGGTCTTGTCAATCTACCAGTGTTGTGCCAATATATAAATGACACTATCAACTTAACATCAGAAGCTGCTATTAACATATCAGTGTAATCTCCAAGATAGAATCAGTTTAAAAAGATGATCAGTATAATACCTGTCTGTCAAATCATGAAAATAAGCCATGGTTGTGGTTTTTACACCATATTAATACTACACCAGCATTCCTGCTAACTTGATTTCCTAGCTTAGTCTTCACTAGAGTTGCAGTGGAAAAATACTGAATTTCTGGGAACTTTAAAGAATAAACAATGTTTGTGCTTACCAAGTAGAAGGATTTAGCAAATAAATGGCATCAAAGTACTGTTATGAATAGGAATTACTTATGCAGGGTTTTTCAGCATTGGAAGAAAGTCTTTGCTGAAATGCAATAGCATATTAAAGTGTAGCAAGAGATTAGCTGTGCAATAAGGACAAGGATTGGCTTCTAATTATCTAAAGATTTCATTGTTGGTCCACAGTCCCTTCACAACCACCACAGAGGGGACAAAAAACTATTGAAGTTACATCCAAGGGTCTAAATTACCTGCCACACTGGCATGTGCCAGAGGTACTCCAGCTTGTAAGTAGCTGGAGTTACATTGACAAATTTCCCTACTGCAAAATTTAATATATTGGAAGGGATCTTAGATGCTCTTACTCATTGCAAATTACTTACTGAAGAGATAACCATGGTTTACTTTACAGTCTTCTCTTTCAGAAGTTTATTTCACCTCCTGAAGCTTCTTCTTTTGATTTCTCATTGCAATTGAGGTGAGGTTTGTGCCTTCCAAAATTTCTTAAGAGGGCCCTGACACCTTTCAGAAGTACAACCACGTGCCAGTCCTTCAGGCAAGTACCAATGCATCAGCAGCTGTATGCATACTCTCTCAAGGAATTAGAGAAAATAAAGTCAGCTTTGTATCTAGATACTGAAGTTAGAGTCAGGAAAAGAGGATATTAATGGTGTAGACATGTAAATATTGACGTGAATATTTTATTTGAAAAGGCAGATAACACAGATTGTACATGCACATTTATTACCCTATCTCCTCTGTTGATTGTGTCTCTTTTGTGATTTTGGAAGGGTGAAGTAAGTCTTAGGTTATGAGTTCAGTGCTTAGGACTAGATTTGATAAAATAAATTTTTAAATAAGTTAGTGAAGGTTCAAACTAGCACAGATTATTTTAATGTGTTCAGTTTAGCTTTCCCAGTATGTGACAGGGCACTGTGTGCTCTGCTGTGAGGGATGAGTGGTTGTGACTGCATAGGAGCTCAGGGCCACAGCCACGGTTCAGAAGCAGAACATCTGCTGGGGACTGCCATGCTCAATCTGACTTTACACTGTACATTTATTCTGGAGCTTTCACTTCAGGCACAGAAAACATTTTCAGGCAGGGAATAACCTACAGCATGTAATGGAATAAAAGGAAGAGAAGTTTCATTTTGCAGCTCTAAAACACAAAAATCTTCACCTTAGTGAGTTCCTGGCTGGGTCACAGCTGGAACAGAAATTGAGTGCCCAATATTGGATAATCTAATCTTAAGGTTCTGAATAAATGCAGGAAGGAATTACAACTGGTCTCTACTCACAAAGAGCTACTGAGCACACACAACACATATTTCTGTTGTAGTTGCTTACATCAGATTTCATTCCGGTCCCATATTTAAGCTTTTACATGGTTTTAAATGCTTGCTGCAAAGTCAGATCTTTGAGAAAGACATATGACTGGCAGAGAATAAATATTTTACATGGAATAATTACTTATTGCCTGAAGTCTTTGGCATGCTAGCCAGCAAGAAAAAAAAAAATTTAATACTTGCCAACCACACCTACAAAAGATAAGTGCCGTCACAAATCATACTCACTTATTCCAAGATTATCATTTGATAACCAGTCCAAATTGCTGTTGAGATAATAGCACATCTTTTGATGTTACTGGCAAAGTGCAGGTAAAAATATTTCTGTGTTTGGCTTTCACCATTAGAGCTAAGGTTTTACAAAACCTAACAACAAAACAAGAGCCAAAGCATAAGAGGAAGAATACTTTCTCATAGTAGTGTAAATTAGATACACTTCAGCATACTTTGGAAAAAAAATGCCATCTACTAGAAATAGGCTATTAAGTGAAAAGTGTATAAACACAACTTATTTTACTGGGCAAATTTTAAAAATATTTGGTGCAATCTGTTTATTTTCAAGCCTAGTTTTCTTAGAGGTGTTTGGAAAATACTTGCAGCAATATAATAGGTTTCCCCAACATGAGAGAAGCTAAGTAACTTCTATAGGAAAAAACACAAACTGACTGTATCACTGTATCTTTGTGGCAGATTTCCTTGACACCTCAAGTCCACATCCATTCAAATGCTGCCTTTCTAACATCCCAGGGAGCTTTAATCAATGTCAGGTTTATACCAGCACAGAGCAGAATCTCTGGTTTATCAGTTTAAAACAATGGGATCCTTTATGCAGGGAGATTGTGACTCACTGCCTTGTTTGTCCTAGCTAATGAGAACTAACAGCACTGTCTGTAATGGATGTGCCATGGATATTACTGTGGGAATGTGCCTTCAGGAAGAGATCCAACTATCTTCAACTGTGTAGTCAAAGATGATTGTTATTAAAATAATTTTGGAAACTCATGTACAAGATGTACTTGAATTGCACAGTGAATAAGTTAACAATTGTTCTAACTTATCATAGCTGTTCTGCACATATGTTCAACATGCAATTTGTTGGCATTTTGATGCTGTGTATGTGTGTGGGGAGAGGGGTGTGAGCAGACCTATTCTGCTGACGCATCTTGATAGATGGATTGGGTTTTATCACCATTGAATCAGAGAAACATTGAGTGGTTCTCCAAGATGAAATAGCTTGAGGGAAAAGAATAAACATCCTGCATCAGACATTACAGTAAATCAGACCAAGGAAAGGCTCAATTCAAGTGACTGGAAGCTTGCTCAGGATTTCTGCAAGGTTGTTACACCATAAATGAAAATCCACAAACTAGGAGATGAAAATCTGTTAAAGACCCTTGATTGCAAACTTGCTGTGTGGGAAACTGTCAGGGACGACTCATCTCCTGGTATTTCTGTTCTCCTGCTAAGGAGGCAGAAATCCAAGGCAGAGCATGTAGACTTGACCATTTCCTGCAGGAGCAGAGTGTGGAATAAATCATCTGGGAAGAGAACAACTTGGTAAGGTTCCTGAACAGTGAAGAGTTATAAATTAAACTATTTACACAAAGCAACAACAGTAACAGATATTTGGATAGCATCATCATTGTAATAATTTCTTATACATTTCCTTTTAAGAAGGGCTGTGTTCCTGATTTTGTGTTTACTGTTTGCTGTGATTACTGATTCATCCAGAGCATACAACCACTGAGAGGCTACAGAAGCAGCATGTACTTGTGACCAAGTGAAGACATGCATTTCAGATTATTTTACATGATGAAATTTTGCTGGAAAGGCCAGGACTGTGAAGTACTTAGTAGAAAAAAAAAAATGATAAAGCAAAAAAGCTGGAAAATCTGCTTTTTAGTTATTCATAATACTTCTTGTCCCCGTCATGCATGTTGTATGATGTCTATACGTTCTCCTGCATGCACTGTAAATTTTGCATCTATGTAAAAATATTTGTATATGTCCTGTTGGCCTCTGGCTGGTGGGTGACAGACTTGAAGCCTATCCCTCACCTTAGCTAATTCAACCTTCTGTTGAATCTCAGGTGAGAACTGCTGCATTGAAATGCATCTACCATGAACCATGTCTGGGACTCTTACTGCAGAAATTAGCAGATATAACTGATCAGAAATTCACTGAAGTACTGACAAGCAAGTGCTCTCTATAGTGTTGTAGACTGGTTTGAAAATGCAATTTTCACAAAAAAAAAAAAAAAAAGCAGTAAATGTAAAGAAAAATAAGAGTAATTGAAATCACCAATGGAAAATCTCAAATTTTCAACCAGAATATAAATGTTTGCATTCTGAAAAGCAGCTGAAGTAATGGCTGAGGTCTTCACATTTCCATTGTTCTCTTCTGGCTTAACTCTTAAACTAGAGCAAATCTCCTCTTATACAACAATGAATTTGTTTTTCCAACAAAAACATCAATATTTTCCATCAAAAAAAATTGCAGAAACAATGAAGGGTACTTTAATCATAACCCAAAAGCCATAGATTTTCATAATTGAGAACTAAAAGGGCATTAGGTTCTTATTGGGCTTTTCAGGTGAGGTGCAGAATGGGAACATAATGGAGAAATGGGATGTCTGCAGACAAGGGAGATCTTTCCACTGTGCTCGTCCACTACAAGGCTGTATGCAGTTTGGCAGTAACATCTGTGTTGTTAGTTAGACTGCCTTAAAACCCAGATGCTAAGACCATTTGATTTTCTCAATCTACTAGGCATAATAGAGACATAATCAGTCCCCAGTCTGTGCCCAGCTTCATCAAAATTGAGCACTATGTATCTGTGCAATATTTTTGCAAACTACATTTTCTTTTGTATTATTATAAACTGGAAAGCTGATATCTAAGAATAGAAAATCACAAGTAGCTCTAATTAAACAGGATTATGAATGTTAAGTAAATTACTAAGACTTTAAAAAAAATTTATGGATAATATGGTTCAGAAAACTGAAAAGAAAAAAGAACTTTTCATGTAGTGTGGGAATGAATTAGAAAAGATTCCCTAAAAATAGTCCACAACCCATATTATATTACCATAAATATATATCTTTCTGATATTACTATTCATTATCTCAAATGTCCCTTATTTGTCCCAGCAGAGAGCCAGAAAACCTATCCTCTGAACTGGACTTGGCATGCTGTGCTGGAAGAAACCTGCCTACCTGAAGAAGGACAGCTAAAAAAGTCTTGGGAGCAAGGCTGAGTGAGGTCACCTTGCTGGGGCTGCCTTTGTATTATGGAACACTCATTACACCAGGTAACCCATGGAACAAGAAGAGCATGTTGACACACTTGTCTGGGGGCCTGGTACAGGATGAAGATGTAATCAGCCATTAAACATTTATAACTAGTATTAATGAGCCATTAAAAGGATAGGAAACCCTGCATTCCTGTTCTACTCCTTTGCACTTATTATCTTGTGAATCTCAATGGATTGTGTTGGGAATATTTGCTTGTAACTTCACATTTATCACAGGCACGACATAGGTAATCTTAATACCAATGGCAAATCTGCTCCACAGAGCCCCCACACTCCATTACTTGTCAGCTGCTTTTTGGGAGCAGTTCTGCCTGTACTCCCACGGCAAACAAGATGAACAGTTGGTTAGTGGGTTGTCCAAAAAGGCAATGGACAGAGTCTATTGAAGTGGGTTTAGCACCACTCTGTCCAGAGTCACACATCACACACAAAGCTCCTTGTCAGTTGGAAACACAGACAGAATAAACTCATGACTTCCTGGCAGAGACTATGTAGACATTCTGTTTTTCCCACCCTCCCTTTCCCCTTGGTAAGCAATGTATTATCCTCCTTGAAAATGTAAGGCACACTGAGACAAAGTCCCCTATACCCGTGTGGGTGGAGAAGAGACAAAGTTTTAACATGCTCCTGAAAAGTGTGCTGTTGAGCGTTTGGAGAGTGAATAAGAGCTCCAATATCCTTCTCACTTTTGAAAAGTACTTATTTTCTGTACATATTTAAAAACCCAGTGCTCTAAATCCATAGAGGCATGTAGTGCTTGCACAGAACAAGAGATGCTTGGCTCTTAGACACAGGAGAGGTCATATAATCAAAATCGTCCTTTGCATCCTTGTAGTCTAATGAAAGTTTGGCATTAAAGGAGTCTAGGAATTAAATGTCCCTATGTAATTTAACCAAGCTTTGGTGTTCTTCTGAGAATTTAATGTTGTAATACATTTGACCCCAGTAAATATTAGATATCGCCCCGAATATCACTTGCTGCGTTCTGACACCAAATCTCCGCAATACCCTTCCTGCGCTGTTTGGTAGCAAGAAGGGACCCAGATGAACTGACAGCCTTAAAGTGTTCGTTGCAACCCTAGAAGCTTCTGGACAGTCATTTATAGTGCCATTACATTAATTTCATAGTGCTAACACAGCTATGAATTCGATATGAAATTGCATTTAAATTAAAGTAATTGTCTTTCAGTTCAGCTCTCATGTAAGAAGTACCTGAGCCTCTTGATTCAATAACCTCACTATGTCAGATTGCCTAGAGCTCATGATCAAACTGCTCTAATTCCCTTTTTTAAAGGTCATGTAAACATGTCTGCTTAGCAAATTAGACACAAATTCAGTTCCCTATTCACAAATCTTCCTAGTTAAGTTCCTTACCTATCCCTCAATTGCAAGCCCACACCTGACAGCAGAATATTGACTTTTGAACTGTGGTCAAAGACACGATTAAACAAAGAAACAACTGCCCCCTGTAATGTAGAGAATACAGATAGAGAGAAATGAAGCTACATTTTTTCTAAATGGTGCTCATTATGTAGGTCAACTAACTCACTTTTTAGCTGTTCCATGATTTTATCTGGGCTTTTTTATACTGTGTTTTTATAGGGGTGGTAGGTGCTGAAGAGCAATGTATAGGTATCAAGGTACCCATGCATGGGTTTTATTAGCGATGTTACTGTAATTAAGGACTGCTTGAGCATCCTTCCTAACAAGGCGTGCTAAAACAAAAAAAATGGGAATAATGAATGTCAGCTTTAAGTCATGTCCATCAAAGACGCTGAATGAAACACACTGAACAGTTCACACATTTCAAAATAATAACAACAGAGCAAATATTTTTGATTCTGTTATTTCAGTTCACCTATAAATAATAGTTTTCAGTGCTGATTTTCATAATTCTACAAATAAAGTTATTACATTTATGATCTTGTTGTTAGAGTTTTCCTTATAAGTAGTGACTAATTATCTGTGTACAGTTATTCTGACTCTTATTACCTTAGTTCACCCCATAGGTCTGTGCAACACAGTACCTTACCTCTGACTGGGGCCGGTGATGGAAAAAAAAGTCACCAGTGTGTCAGCTTTCCCCAGACATCTACTTGCAGTATCCTGGAAATAGCTGGTCTGAAATAATCCTGAACTCATTGTTTAGAACTTCTCTGCTGTGCCAGACCTGAAATCTGAGGATAGTAAGACCCAGAAAGTCACCAGGTTTGTGTAATGATTAGATTTTGCAGACAATGAAATCTCAACTTCTGTGTTTGTGTCTAGGTTTTCAACCTCTAGGTTGCACATTTTCAAGTTTTCAAAGATTAGGAGAACAAAAACATCTTTCAAGAATGTGAAAATCTCAGAAGAAAACACACAAACAAACAAACAAACAAACTACAAAGCAACAAGTCACCCACATCTGTTTTCAGGCTTGGTAAACCACGAGATACGAGAAAAGCTGTGGGATTGTCTAGGGCAGACAGTTATTCAGGGCACTTTGATGCTTACCACAGGCTGTACTTTTTCCAGGTGCATCACTCTACAGACAAACCTTGCTGTGGGAAGATTCATAGTTCTTGTTAGTTCCTCAAGATTTCTTGAACTGCATGAAGTTACACCACTGTTAGAAAGGAAAAGAGAAGTTTCTTGGTACAATGTGTTTTGCTAAGTGCCATGACAGTTGTAACGATGAGGAAAAAGTAGACAGCAAAACATTTCTAGGGGCCTGATAAAGAACCAGCATACATGTAAATTCATCATTCTTATCAAAAAACCACTCCCTGAAGACTGTCCTGTTATGCTTACCAAGATAAGGCATACAGCTACCTCATGGGCTGAGTGTGAGATGAACCAGCACTCCCACCCTTAGGTCAGAACAAGAGCTGAGTATCAGCCACTTATCTGCCTTCAGGTCCCACTGGGGTCCTGATCCCTACATTTCTTCCTTTCAGAAATAAATGAATGGCAAATTTGGCCAGCAGATTTCTTTAAAAAATAAAATTAAATAATAATTGGAATAAAATATTAAAGGTAATTAAACCTAACAATTAGTGCATCTGAATAGTTAATATCTTCTGCTAAAACAAAATATTTCAAACCTTGTTCTTTCCTTAAAAGTTTAAAAGAATTAGTCAAGAAGGTCTCTGGACCACTAGAGTTAATTTTCTTTACCAAGTCTTGGGAAAGAAAGGATATTTCAAGGAATTACTGACTTGCCAAAGCAATCGTAGCATTTAAAGAGAATGGCCCAGGAAATGGTATATCAGTTATTCTGATACTAATCTTAGGAAAAAAAATTAGAAAGCTGGACAAAGTCAGTACTCTATCAACAGGGAATTATGTGCTAAAAAATAAAGCTATATCATTCAATGTAATTTCAGAGAAAGTAGTTCTTGTCCAATTATCTTCTTTGGGTTTTTCTTTTATAAGATTATAGGTCTGGTTGACAAAGGTAGCTGTGTTGTTACAGTGTAATTAAATTTCACTGGCATTTGACATACTACGCATGACATTGTGTTTTAAAATCCTGCATTATATGTAATTAATAGAGCACAGATTACATGATTTAAAAGCTACTTGACTGATAGCACTCAAAATGTATGCATTAATGGAAAGGCATTAATTATCTGGGCCATTAATTACAAGACACTGCAAGACTTTTGGTCCTAAGCCATTTTAACCCTTATTTGAAAATAATCTGAATGCTGGGTGCAGTTTGAAGGGGACACAAAGTTGATGCTGTGAAAAGCAATCAGGAGTCAGCTGTTAGAGTGAGCTGAATCTCCTGGATAGGTGGCCTGAATTTGGCAGAAATTTGAACGCACTGAATTGCCACAAACAGGGAGCAAAAGTGTATTGCAGAGCAGAGCTGCCAGCCCATGCACCCAGGGAAAAGCACCTGTGCATCTTTGGAAGCATGAAAAACTCATCTAAAATGGATGCAGAGGAGAAACCTAATCTTTGACATTAGGCAAAGTTTGTATGGGCATCAAGGTGGTATCAGAGTAAGCTCTGGAGAAGTGAGTGAAGAGGAATAGAGTTGAGAGGATTATTTGTATCTAGTAGGGAGATTTGAGGGGCTAAAGCAGCTGTGGGGAGAGGAAGTTAAAGAAGGGGCAGTGAGATGGGGAAGTGGGCTCTCCTGAAATGTGGCTCCTGGTGTTGGCCCACTCCTTTTCATAACCCTCAAGCCTATTTCCCATCCTGCAGGTGGCTGACCATGGCTACTCACATCCAGAACCCTTCCCATGGCCACATTCAGCTCCTCACCCTGCAGCCGCTGTAACAGACTAGAGGGTTGGCAGCCACCAATGGGCCATCAGCTCTCCCCTCTCTAAGGACGTCCTAGGGGAAACAAGTAATACAGGTCCTGTGGCTAGAAATTAAATGGTACTAATGGTCCTTTCTGACTTCAGAATCCATGAATCACCCCTTACTGCCTGGGTGGGCTTTCCTCCTTGGTTAAAGGTCTACCAGGAAAAAATATAGAACTCATTTCTAATCTCTTAGCAAAACTCAAATGGCCTTGTATGTCTGGTAATCTCAGTCTGATTAACATTGTGTTTCTTTGCATGTTCAAATGGCATTTGGTGTTTCCCAGGGAAAAAGGACTGAAATCAGTAAAAGCACATAGGAACATGTTGCAAATGTGCATGTAGCAATTCTATTTTATAGTTATTTGCAATAGCCAGTATCTCCATGCTTAAGCTCTCCACAACATTGAAAGTGAGGATAGTATTGCATATTTCACTTTCTTAGTATATACACTGAAATTGGAACAATATAGAGATTAGCATGGCTCCTGAGCAAGGATGATGTGCAGGTTCATGAAGAGTTACAAAATTCTTTTGAGCCAACAACATGCCCAGCAGGTCTAGGAAAGTGATTGTCCCTCCTTACTGGGCAGTGGTGAGGCCACACCTTGAGTCCTGTGTCCAATTTTGGGCTCCTCACTACAAGAAGGACATTAAGGTTCTGGACTGTGTCCAGAGAAGGGCAACAGAGCTGGTGAATGGTCTGGAGCACAAGTCTGTCTGGAGCACAAGTCTGATGAGGAGCACTTGAGGGAGATGGGAGTGTTTAGCCTGCAGAAAAGAAGGTTCAGGGGAGGGCTTATCACTCTCTACAACTCCCTGAAAGGAGGCTGTAGCCAGGTGGGGGTCAGTCTCTTCTCCCAGGTAACAAGGGACAGGACAAGAGGACATGGCCTCAAGCTGCACCAGGGAAGGTTCAAGTTAGACATTAGGAAGATCAGGAAGATCAGGAAGAATGTCTTCACTGAAAGGGCTGCCCAGGGAGGTGGTGGAGTCAACATCCCTGGAAGTGTTCAAGAAAAGACTGGACATGGCACTTAGTGCTGTAGCGTAATTGACAAGGTGCGATAGGTCAAAGATGGGACTTGATGATCTTGGAGGTCTTTCCAACCTTAATGATTCTATGATTTTATGATCTACTTAGTTTATGACTCCCTGTATCAGGTAGAATTTCAGGTTAGTATTTTCTTTTAAACATTAAAGTATTTCTCCAACAGCTAATATTGAAAAAACCCACCCCAAAAACCTTTACTGGAGTTTCATTTAGGGCATAGACCAATTAGATAATTGTTCCATGCTAAAGCAAATCCACAGCCCTTTTGTTTCAAAATCTGAACTTCTACGTAATTTTATGAATAACCAGTACCTTTCTAATGGGCCAAATTAAGCCAAAATCCTTCATGCAAGGGGGCATAAAGTTTGGATTTAAAAATCATGTGAGACTTGAATTTGTTGGTTAAACCCCAATACTAATTAAAATTAGACTAAATCCAACAGACCTTTGATAATTACATCAAAAGTTCACATTCATTTGATGTGGATTGTCTATATTTCATTGTTACTCTCTTGAAAGATTATTTATGTACAAAGAGTTAGGAAAGAATATTAATATTTAAAAAGTGGAACTATGAGGGCAAACACTGATTCAGCATATGATTTATTAAATGTTTGCTTTTTTCTGCTCAAAACCATTGTTTGTGACATTATTTTTT
Organism: Corvus moneduloides; assembly: GCF_009650955.1. Classification (NCBI taxonomy): domain Eukaryota; kingdom Metazoa; phylum Chordata; class Aves; order Passeriformes; family Corvidae; genus Corvus; species Corvus moneduloides. The sequence continues at coordinate 150,820,333 of NC_045476.1, forward strand.
GCATAAAGAGTGATCTACAAAGATTCTTAGTAAAATACGTTTCTAGTGGAACAAGAAGTTTAGCTTGTTTACTGGCGACTGGATTCAACAACATTTGCTTAACAAGCTGGGCATTAAGAACCACATCAGTCATATTTTCATTCCAAATTTGCCACTGGTTTACTGAGCAAAGTTCCTCAGAGGAAAAAATCTGATTTCATAAAAGATCACACACACCAGCCGTAACAATCTGAGATGCTGTACTGAAAGTTTTCTGGAAATTCGGCATATTTTATGCAACTAAGTGCAAAGTACTTTCCTCACAGCTGAGTACACGGAAGGCACAACAGTATTATAAAAGGGAGAGATTACTAAAGATGTCTAGACATGGAGAAAGTATGACCTCAGTTAGAACACTCTGGTATTTACTTTTCCTTTCTAGAGAGAGATATACAATATTTCATGATTTCAGTATGCAAGGCAGCAAGGTTTCTGAACAGTTCGGCAAAAATCCTCAGTTGACTGCAGGCTGGGAAAAATAAAAAAGGAGGGATCTGAATGAAAATCATCTCTGAGAGAAAAATAGGGAGCAGAGTGCAGCTGCTTTTCATTCTGTCATGCAGATGGTGTTTATTGCATTTTAAAGGTATCCATATTAAAAGAAACAACTCAACAAAACCAACCCCCAAACCACACCAACATTATAAATTTCCAGTTATTTAGGAAGCATTTAAATGGCAGTTGGCTTTGTAGCCTCACTTCAGACTCAGTGTACACAGCAGAGATACTTTGTCCTCAAACATTCTTGTTTCTCTGCTTTGCCTCGTGACACCCCACCTGGAGTACATCCAGATGTGGGGCCCCCACAAAGGAAGCACACGGACCTGTTGGAGCAAGTCCAGAGCAGGCCACAAAGGCGATCACAGGGCTGGAGCACATCCTGTGACAATGGGTTGGGAGATTTGGGGTTGTTCAGCCTGGAGAAGAGAGGGCTCCAGGGAGACCTTGCAGCAGATTTCCAGTATCTAAAAGGGTTACAGGAGATCTGGAGAGGGGCTTTTGACAAGGACATGTAGTGACAAGGGGGAATAAATGGCTTTAAACTTAAAGAGAGCAAGTTTAGGTTGGACATAAGGAAGAAATCTCTGCGGGGGTGCTGAGACACTGGAACAGGTTGCCCAGAGAAGTTGTGGATGGGTTCTGAGCAACCTGGATGGGTTCTGAGCAACCTGGCCTAGTGGAATATGTCCCTGCTCATGGTAGGAGGGTTGGAACTAAACAATACCTAAAGTCCCTTCCAACACAAACCATTCTATGATTCTATTATATACAGGTAACAACGGATTTTTTACTTAATCTTGGGTTCAGGGTCCCAGTTTTCCTTTCTTGTATGTTTGAATCTCCTAAAATATTAAATTAATTTTTTTTTATTTTTAATGGCACTTCTTAAATATTATCGCACTGATGTGAAGTAGTGTATGATTTTTGCTCTTCTTTGAAGTCTAATGATGGCGTTGAGAGACATCTATTGAAAGACGTACTGACACCTTGTTTTTGCATAAGAAATTATCAGTAAAGATTCTTGGTTTAATTAATATTTAGCTTGCTGGCTGATCATTTAACATTTGTAACAGCTCAGTTCAATGTATGGCTCCCATCAGTTCTGCTTGTGGCTATGTGTGTTGAGCCCATACAACAAAGGAGTATCCCCAGACTGTGAGCAAGGTGTTAAGAAATGCGAAATTGCTGACTGACCATCCTTGCAATATATGATGTATGCCACCAAGCAACACAGAAAAGCTCTGTGTATTTTCTGCATTGCAAACTCTTGTCCACCCAAGCTAACCCAGCTGCGTGAACCAGTCCGGCTGTAGAAGCTTCAGGTAGCTCTGTGCCTAACTTAAAAGAATGAATTGGCCTTGTGCTGCTGCACCTTGTTCCTGTGCCTGAACTACCCACTTATCTCTACAGGATACACTTACCCACAGTAAACATACCCACAGTGTCAAAGACTGCAGTAGAACCTGTCTTGGTTTTACTTGGGCAACCATTGTTTTGTTTTTAATCCCACAGTTATTTTGTTTTGATCACACATCTTGAACTTCTGCAACAATAGGGGAAGAGGTCTATAAAACATTGTTTACCATACAGCTCCATTCAATATACCATCCTGACTGAGTCCCAAGCTCAGGCCTTGTTATGAGTGAGGGGAAAAAATTATTGAATGTATACAGGTAATTAGAGCCTGCATCATTGCTTACACAAAGGGCTGGTGGAGACAAGAATGTGGGCTAATGTTCTTTTAATATGTTATCTTCAAATGTAGTGCCTTGGAGGGTTATGTGTGTCTATATAAATAAAGCAAAAACCAGAAATGCCAAGGTATGAATGGACAATACTGCACTCCTTAAGGTGGCAAAAAGCAGGCAGTATACTTTGTTTTCGTGATGTGTGATTCCCAGGAGCCACAGCAGATTTCAGCAGGGGAAACCTACCAGAGAAGTCCTCCTGGCTGCAGATTACAAGATCTCTAAGGAGCTCTCTAGGAGCAGAGAAGCGTTATTAAAAAGAGATTATTTCCAGGCTGTGACAAACTTCTTGGCACAAGCTAAAGGTGACTTTTCAGAGGTTTACAACTAGTTTGATAAGATTTTCAGAAGGATATCATTAAGCACCTCTTCAGCACTGAGGCTGAGATTTTCTCACCCTGCAGGTTCTTTAGACACTTTGAATGTGCCAAAACTTAACAAAGTAGCTGGTAGTTTACACTTTTATAATCAGCATAACAATATAACCTGTTAATCATAGTCCCAAAGATGGCTGAAGTTTTCCAGGAAAAAAATTTCATGTGCATACCAGACATCTGAAATTAATAATTCTACCCTAAAAGCTACAAAGGTAGATGAAAGCAAGTAGCTCATAATTAGAATGGTTTTGGTTTTATTCTTAAATAATTGTATTGGAAAGTCAGTTCAGTGAAACTGTATTTTTCTTTAGTATAAATCAACAATTGTGATGACAATCTAGTCAGGAAAATGTCTAATCTCAGGATAGTAATTAATCAGTACATATCTGTGAAAGAAAGAAAAAAATTAAATCCCTCTTCTTTGAGTGAGCCATAGATATACAAGTCTGACATTTTCTTTAGGTAAGGTTTTGCGTAGAGGGGTTTGCAATTATGTTTTTAAATCTAAATTTCACTTCAACATTTAAAGGAGCATTTAAAGAGCAATTTTAAATAATCAGTAAGATCAGTGCCTAGCCTCCTGAACTGGATAGTATTTAAAAACTAATTACTGACAATTCTGCTCATGCAAGTTCATGTAACTTGCTTGTTTATTGCTACAAAAGAGAATTGATGAGAACAACATAGGTTGTTGAAAATACAGTTCTCAGTATAATAGAAATGAGGAAAGGTATTAATGTCTCCCTCAAATATGTATATTTACCTTTGATATTATTGTGATTTCCATTTGTGCATGATAAAAAGATCAACATTAGAATTCTAAGGGTTAACGTTAACATGGCTTCCCTTTTTACGCTCACAAATAACTGTGGGAACAGTTTTGCAGAGTATGTTATTTGATAACAAACAGACATTTAACTATCAGATTAACAGGTACATTAATGTATGTAGATGTTGACATATCCACATTTGCACCCATAATTACTTGCAGATGTGGACTAGGGGCACAAAAATGGCCATATTTTAGATACTACTCTTCAAGTCTACAGCACATTTTTTTTCTCTAGTGATTTTGGCATGACATTTTTTAAAACACTCAGATTCCAGTTAGGTTTGTGCCCCTAACTCAGGCAGGTGTTTTTTGAAGTTTCACCTTGAAAGCATACTTGGAGTTGTCACTTTTCAAATGCACACAAGAATTCCATCTGCCTTTTCAAATTAACAAGTCTCAGCCTTTGACTTTTTTTATCTACAGGAAGGTTATTATGAGACGTTTCTTCCTGCACTCAGAGGTTTTTCTCTATTACTTTGCCCCCCTTGGAGCTCTTCAACTCCTCTGTCTAATCACTGAGGGTTCTTCATGGTACTCTGCTTACATGCAAAGCAAGAACAAGCAAATAAAAGCTGTTTGGGTGCATGATCATATTTCTTATAAATTTGTGAGAAAAAATAGAGAAGTAGCTCATTTATTTCACTACATTAGGAAACTTAGAATTAAGGACAGAAGCAGGAAGGTAAAAATCCTCCAAATTCTGTCCTGTAAATTTGGATCAAAGAGAAGGTCCATGGCAGAGAAGACAACAGAGGTGGCCGTGCTTACAACTACTGCAGTACTTTCACAATGGTACTGAACCATATTAAACACCAGGACAATGGTGATTTTATGGCCTTATAGAATGGCAAAGAGACATTCTACAGTTCTAAATAAATCTTATTCATACAATGGTAGTCCATTGTATTTCTAACAGATCTCTGGCTCTTAGAGAGTCAGCACAATAATCTCTGCTTGGGAGCTGAGGTGCCTAAAAGCCTTCATCCTGCCTCTGAAAACAGGCCAGCTTTCACTCTGGTGCTCGCTTTACCAGGAGCATAATCAAAAATCTCAGGAGTCTCTTTGCAAATCTGACAGTGGCTGCCTGTGGCCATTGGGCAAGGTGAGTTCTGTGTACTGCTGAAAAGCCTCAGATGCCAGAGGAAAGAAACCAATATTGAACGATAACTCCTAAATGGCTCCTAAATAGACTATCTACCGTAATTTGTCCTGCATCCTCTCATCCCTTCTGCCTACCTTATGACAACATACCCAAATGGATTTGATCTGCACCTAATCAGCCACCAAAAGATAGAACATGACGGAGCCACAGGTTAACTCAGAAAGTTGTTTTCCTGAAGGAAATTCCCACAGGAATTCAGTGTAAAGGACACTGATGTCATTATTGATATCCTTACTTCCTGTCATTACTGCATTGAAAAGGCTGAGAGCCTGATCTTTTTTTGTAGTATGCTGTAAAGTTAGGGGCAATTTTCACAAAAAATGAGTATATAATCATGATATGAGGAAATCTGAGATAATGCCAATGCTTATTGGGAAAAACACAGCTTCAGATCATAAGACTTTCTTTTATTGTGCAGGCTGACAAGGTCCTAGGAGTGCTGCCAAAGAGACACATGAAGGAATTAATCTCTGGGGTTTTTTACATGCCAATCAAAGTTAGGATAACATCCTCAACAGCAGATGAGTTTCCATGTTGCAACACTTTAATTAGAGTCAGAATCTAAGTAGGAAAACTTTTTTGAAGGACAGGGGTCTAAGACAGTGGTCTAAAACCAAATGGACCCTGGAACTGGCCTCACACAGTTACTGAAACCTTTTCTCCTTTGCACAGGTGACAGATGACATTCTTTACGCCCCATTCAGTACAACAAATAGAAGAGAGGCCTGAAAAAGCTAATAATTAAGAGCAAAATACTTTAGCACTGAGAGGAAAAATAACAGCAAGAGAAAACAAAGTGCAAATGTTAGATGTTAATCATATTGCTTACCGCACCGTTGAAGATGTTGAGATACTATGGTGATAAGTGCAGTAAAAGAATCCATCTAGAACAAGGGTGGACTTGTCCATGGAATTTTGGTGTTTCTACATTCAACCTTCTCAACGTGCAATGCACTTGCAGCTTCCACCATAGCAATTAGTTATTTCATTGGTATATTATGAAACTAACAAATGCTTATACATTATTTTATGTTCCTCAGAGAGGGAGGATTTTGAGCTACACCCATTAGAGATGAAACCAAGTGTTATAGAGATAAAAATACCAAAGAACAGCAATTCCAAATGGAACACAGTTATTCAAGGAGACTCAGTCTTTAAGACAAGAAAAAAGAATGCTGGAGCTCTAAATGCAGTGTGGAAGCTAAAGAAATAAAAGAGTGTAGTAATGCAATAACTTGTTTGGGTCAGGACCATTTTGTGGAAGGATAGCCAAATAAATCTTCTAAAATCAGAAAATAACATAGAACCAGAACCTAGATGAAATACTTTTTATTAGACTCATTATATGTGTTATGGTTTTGAAAACAGAGAAAGAACCTAAATCAAGCAAATAGAAACTGATTCCATTTAAGATAAAGTGATAAAAAATAAGATATTCAACTAAACATTTACAATTCCAGAAGGACCAGCCTTGATGAACTAATGGAAATGTTTAATAAAAGCCCAGTAAGACTAGAATCCCAAGGGATCTGACCATGGAAGAAACCTGGAATTTCAAAGTCAAAAGTATTGAATCTTACAGAACATTTTACTTTAGAGGAAAAATTTGAAAGAACTCTCCAGTAATCTACAAATGAAAGATGAAACTTTAGACTTTCAAAATAGATTCTGTGTTTGGCCTGGGAAGAAGATATTGAACTATATGGTATTTCCTTTTTGAGCCATATAAATTGAGACTAAAATGCACAAGGAAAGAAGTTGAGCAGCTTTGCAGTCAAGGTAAAACAGAGATTAAAGATAATCTAGGTGTGGGCCAAAAATGAAAACAAATTTTGCCTCAGGTTTCAAAAAGGAAAATTATGTTGATTTGGGAGGAAAAACAGAATGTTTCATGGCAGCTTTCATTTACACACCCTTGTTATCTCAACTGTGGTGGAAACAGAAGTCATGAGTCTTAATTGCACTCAAGTCAGGGGGGATTAGGTCGTCTCCCTTGCAGGATTTATGAGAACACACCTTTCAAACCAAACACCAAATACTGTGCGTGCAGTTAAAAAGTAGAAAGGAGAAAGTAATCAGGCATCTGTAAGCCTGTAACTCTGTAGACTGCTTTAGGACATATTTTGAATGAAAAAATATTTAAAGACAATTTAATAGGATCTAATAGGAGGTAGATCATCTTAGACAGGGTTTCTAGATAAAGGAAATGGACTGGATTTCATATATCAAGGACTTCAGGAAATGGTGCCAACTATGAAGCTTGTTATTTAAAATCAAAAGAAAGGAATGAAGAATCTGTGATGCTGAGTATGAAGATGTCAGGCAGAGGAACTGGAGATGAATTAGGGGTAGAGTTCTTCAAGAGTCAGTATTGAAACAGATGGTGATTAGCAGTCTAATGTCTGCTTTTCACTCAGGAGCAAGAGAGCAAAATACAATCTGCTTATACCTCTCAACTTGGTACTTTTATCAGTAGAGGATAACCAGGTTATCATATAAAAGAGCTGTACATTCTTGAGGAGTGACAGGACAGAGCTCATAAAAGAAAGTTCTACTCCAGGGTGAGAGCTCATCAGCTGAAAAAGATGTGAAAGGACCTGTGTTGCAGTGGGGATCCTGCAACATACATATACCAAACCAGGTGTCCCGTGGAAAGGAAATATATATGGACAGACAGATTCTTGATAGCTGTTTCAGAGATGTTTATTTCTCCAGCCGCATGGCCGGAGCTCTGCCGAGGAACTGTTCCAGTCACCGGACCAAGGGTCCTTCTGCCCGCGCAGGGAACACAAACCAACCAATGGGAACGAGGCTGAGCAGGGGCAGGGAAACCCCGTGTCTGTGCCCTCAGGGCCCCTCTCCCAGGGCTACACGGCGGGGGAGGGACCCCAACAGACCTGAGTGGACTAGCTAATTGCAGAATTATATAAGTTGCCAGTACAATGAAAACTCCCACGGTCTATGGTTGTATAAGATTTATTTCTAGAAGAGCCTGGGCACTGTATGAGATCTTGCAATACTTTCAAACTTCTCATTATACATGTTCAAGAATTATGAATTAAAACTTAAATGCAGAGAACAGATTCTAAAAGATCCTGCTGTGGGGAACATGTGCTGACTGAAGGAACATGGCCAGTTAGGAGAAATAAGACTGAAAGGTGATATGCTTTACATCTATGAATACAGGTAGGTTAAAAATCAGTAAGTACTAGATTCTTAAGGATACTGGTTTTCATGAAAGTTGACACTATGGGAATAAACTAACTAAGAATAAGTTCTGGCTGGAACTTACTGGAATGTTTCTAGTGACAGAGAAAACAAAGCTACTTTGTGTTTTAAGCTAGAACTTCACCATTCTAATGCATTAAATTCTTTAACCAACAGTTTTAATGACTGGACTCCATAATTCTTGCTACTTCTGTATTCCTAAATGAGAATACATATTTTAAGTATTATAATTCACAGGTCTGAAACCTAGTATCAGTTAGTCCAAACCCAAGAATGACACATTTCTTGTTTACACACCTACCAATCTTGAGGCTTTTACAGCAAAAATCCTTATCGTGAGAACTATGGGGTAGTGCAGTGAAAACACTGTGACTTTATTCATTTTTCTTCTTCCTGGCTGAGCATCACACAGAGGAACTTCTATATGGATTTATTAATGCATGTATTCTGAATCCTCAAACCTAAAGTTCACATAATTGTCTAAAGATTACTGGATTTGTGTAGAAACTTCACAGGTTGAAATCCTATAAACTTTTAGGAAGAAGGACATGGAATTTGCCCAGAATTTCCAGAAAACTAAGCAAAAGTAATTACTTATTATGAAAATGGGAAGGAAGGAAGGAAGAAGAAGGAAGGAAGGAAGGAAGGAAGGAAGGAAGGAAGGAAGGAAGGAAGGAAGAAGGAATGGAAGGCAGGACGGAAGGAAGGAAGGAAGGAAGGAAGGAAGGAAGAAGGAAGGAGAAGGAAGGAAGAAGGAAGGAAGGAAGAAGGAAGGAAGGAAGGAAGGAAGGAAGAAAAGAAAGAAGAAAGAAAGAAAAGAAAGAAAGAAAGAAAGAAAGAAAGAAAGAAGAAAGAACAGAAAGAAAGAAAGAAAGAAAAAGAAAGAAAGAAAGAAAGAAAGAAAGAAAGAAAGAAAGAGAGAAAGAGGAGAGAAAGATGAGAAAAGAAAGACACATCTGCATCAACTCACTTCAGTAAGTCACTCACATGTCAGTCTTCTTTTTCCCACCAGTTTCTTAGTCCAGCCTGCCTCTTCCCCAAACCATCTGACACTTTCCCTCATCTTACACCACACTTCCTCTAGTTTTATTTTTCCGAGAGCCAATTAATAACATCTTCTTGTCACTATCCTGCAGTGTCCATGCACCTCCTCTGCACCCTCGAATTTTTTAGGTGGGTCAAGGAGTTTCAGATTTATTAATTTGTCAAGAAAGAAAGATTATGGCTGATATTTAGGTCAAATCTTATATCGTATTAGTATAACTTGCTGACAGAATGCTGCATTATAGTCAGGCTTCTGCATATGACTTTTTGTCAGAGCTGTAACCTGCAATTTTAAAAAGAAATAGCCTGAAAACTATTATGAAATAGAAAAAAAAATCTTCCTTGAAATTCATGCAATATACTTTGCCATGTCTAGACTTACATGTCCTGTATGTCATGGCTTAAATGGATCATTTCAAAATTTCAGTATTTTCTCTTCCCACTCTCCTGTCCAGCCTCATTTCTATACTGTACCTGAAATTTTACTTCTGTCATTTTCTACAGTCTTACAAATACAAAGAAATTGTAGAAGTTAGTAAATGGAGTTATCATTAAAAAAAAATTGTGCTATTTTCCTTAAAAAACACTCTTAACAGTGAAAACTTTGTATATAAAGCAAGCTCCCTACCCCAAGCTAAAACTAAAACTAAAAAAAAATCCCAAACCAAAGCAACAAAAAAGAGGAGACAGTTTTCACAAATTAAAATGTTTATTCTTAATTTACTCTGTGTTGAATAATTCTAATTTCTTTATTTTCTCTGTTATGATACTTACAAAAACTTGGAAGTTCCAATGTTCTAACTAGAAATAAAAATTACAGTCAATGATATTACATGTGCATGACCAATTGTCTTCTGTTTTGGAGCTGCAACTTCTTTTTTTTAGATGATTTTCATAATTATTTTCCAATTTCTGTCTGGAGAAAGTTGAACACAGAGTATCAGATTGGGAAAAATCACACTGGCCATTGAGAAAGAGAAAATTTCAGTCACAAAATGAAACTGACTGGAGAAGTAAAAACTGAGGAGGGGTGTGGCAGTGAGGTCCATCAGCAACAGAAATTGCAGGAGGCAGGCAAGAACAGCTGACCTGGCCACCTCGCTCGGCAGTCCAAGGAAAACAGTTATGCTCTGGCCAAAGAGAGAGAACTGCAAGGGGGTGAAGAAATCCCAGTATGAGAAATGAAGTAGAGAAAGTCAGTGAAGTTGAGGGTAAAAGACTCACAGGATCTGTAATGTCACCTGTCCATTAACAGCTGAAGTTCTCACCGAGTGCAGTGGCAGAGATAACTGACTGGCCCTTCAGAAGTGCAGGCTGCCTTCCTCAGAAGTAGGAAGGAACTGAGAAAGAATTGTTTTCCTTCTTATCACCAATGTTGTCCATTTCCTTTTTGCTCTATGGCTTTAAATTTTTCCGGATCTCTTTCTGTTCCTTTCTTGTTTAAGTTGCCCCTCTTCTAACTACAAGGAAAAGTGAAAAAGAGTCACTGAAACAAGGAGACTGAGCAAATTGAATGATTTGATAGTCTTAAATTATTAAAGAAGTTCTTTCTGATATAACTGGGAAATACAGCTATAAAATCTGGTGTTGTCAGATGTAATTTTTGACTTTGAAAAAACATTGCTTACAGTTGCCCTCAAATTTTTGTGCTTAGCAAAACTACCTCCAGTCCCTGAGTAAAAAGAATGATTTATCCATGACCTAACCAGCAATATTCACCACCTTTGCAAAGCAATCTGGGCTGCACAAAAGCTGTATGGATGTGGAAATGAAAAACACCACTGGATATCTATTTGTGGTCTAAATTCAGATGCACTCTTAGGAATTCTGTAGGGGTTGCAACTGGTGAGCATGCATGTTTCATCAGCTGCAGAATGGGGACGGAGCATTTTAAAGGATTACTACTTTTTTGTACTATTTTGAAAGAACAATTATTGTACGTGTGAATCAGTAATCCAGTGGTGTTTTATAGGCAATCAGTTTTGTGATATTTATTCATTTCCTCCATCTCCTGTCTAAGCAGCTTAGGGGATTTCAGGGGGGGAAAAATGAGAAAAACTATGAAAAAATGCATGCTTAAACATTCAGTCACGAAACACTGAAGTAAAGGTTTAAACAACCTAAATAAAACTAATATGTATTCTTGGCATATGGATCAAGTCCAAACCTGAGAGAACATTTTTCATTTCACCATACAACAGTACAAATCTGGTTTCAAGGAGCAATATCTGTAAGACATAGCTGCTGTTATAATTTCTCAGAGTTATCCCTTCTGTAAAAAAAGAATTTCTATACATAAATATAATGGAGAATGTTGGTTATATGAAGTCTCTCTCAAAACAAAGTATTTAAAACCAAATATCAAGCTAGGAAAAATTTTGCATGCATTAAGAAGCTTGCTATGTAGTGACAAAATGCTCATTTCCACTCCATTTCCGAGAAGAGGGAGTCTGGTTTACCAAACTGTCTAGGTCTACATCCTTGCCACCGAAAGTATTACAGGAAGCCAAAGATGGCTGTTGTTTCTTCTGTCCAGACCTGGGTGGGTATGATGATCGTAGAAGATTCTCAAGAAAGTATTTGCCAATCTGTTGTTGCCTTACATCAGCCTTCATAGGCAGCCCATACATCAGAGGAAAGGCAGAGGAAATGGTTGCTCCTGCCTAGCGTGGGGTTGCTGTTGAATAGCTCAGCGAGGTGTCCAAACCAGACCTGTGAACTGAGCTGGCCTAATGTGCCCCAAGAGGCCATGGATCATTTTCTGCTGCATAAAAGGCCTCCACTGCTACATGTCTTTAGCTTTGCAATCTGAGTCTAGGAGTAAACTAAATCACCTGAAAATAATTCAGGCATTGATGTATGCAGCTTGCTCATGGGCTGAGAAGCAACAAGGACACTACCGTGTTCTCTTTAGATTTCTAAATCACCTCAATTCTTAAAAAAAAATAACAACAATCATCTAATATAATTTAAATGGTTTGGATTTTCTGTTGAATAGAATGACTGCACACACAGAGACACATACAAATATATCTATGCAAATTCAGAGAAAAGCTGACACATCCTTTTACCTTTTGTGAGAGTATCATTAAGTTTTATGTGCAGACACCTCTGTTTTAAATCACGAAGCTAGCAGCAGAACTACTTGGCTTTTACAAAATCTTGCCTCAGCCCTCAGCCTCCAAATAAAATACTAATTGCTGATGCTTTTAGTACAGAATCACTTCATTAATCCCAGATACTACCCCCATGTATGAATACGTTATAACTCAGTTCTGGGATTCATTAATTGACCTAGTTAATTTGATCCCCAAAAGCCCATAATTAGTAATGTGTAAAATAGGTTGAAAAAATTGTTGCAAGCAGACATTACCTGAATGGCTGGGTGTATAAACCTTCAACAAGGTTTGTTCCTGACATTTTTCCTTTATCTCCCTTTTATACAAAGTTATTTTCATTTTAGCATGTGACCCAATCTAATTCAAAACCTACACTGTTTTATGTCAGAAAGCATGTGTAGCAAAACAGGCTGCAGTCAGGGAGAGAAAAAAAAAAAAAAGGAATTTCCTGGAAATGAACAAAAAAGGCCTGAATTAATCTCTTTTTGAATCCCAAATCGCACTTTAAAGTGTCATGTATGCCAGGTGCGGTACCTCTTAAGGGAGAAAGGTCTTCCACTTTGGAGGAGACAAGCATCTTTAGTGTATGCAGCACCCAGAGGAAAAAGATGTTTGAGAAGGTGAGCTGCCTGAATATGTATGTGTTTAATAAAGCATTTCATTTGGAAGGTTTTTGCAGAATTCACACAGATTGAGTTTAGGAGGAAGTGACTCTGCCTGGCCTGCTCTACCGTCAGAGGAAATAAGTGAAACTAAAATGAGTGATAATATACTGTAGGAAATTTAAGAGAAAGAAAGGCAGAGGAAAAATGGCAATCTGGGACCATACAGCTGATCCCCAAAATAGACACAAATGACCAGTGCCAAACTAGCTGCCAAAAACAGTAGGTTGTAAAATTACCTAATACCTATGTCATGTTTACTTTATATTTACATTGGGGAATGGGCCTCCCCAACAGACACAATACTCCACAGTATTTTTGTTCACTGTCACTATCATTATCCACCATCTGCTCTGCCAAATTCCTTTCTGTTCTTTTTTGTGCATTCATCAGCACAGTAGTAAGTAACTACCTTAATGACTGCAGCATATTGCTTCTGGATTAGCAGCAGATATTGTACTACTCCTGACCTTATGGACAGAGCTGTAAGTAGGAGACCTGGCAGGGGGGTTCAATTTAAAATCCTTTACCCTTTGCAAAAAGAAACAGAGTACCTAGGAAATTTTTTCCCCCAACTCACTAGCAGGAATGTGATCTATGGTTTGGCTTTAAAAAAAAATGTACCTCCTTCTGTGAAATTCAGTGAAGTACCCGCCAGCTCCACAGAGATGGCTGAATTCTGACAAGATTGTCTTAGTGTGATGGGTAGTCTGAAATACTGGCAGAGAGCTCTGCTTACTTTGCTCAAAACCGCAGATAGAAAAAACCACAGCTTTGAGAAAAGGGCAGCTTTTGAAAAGGACACGTGTTTGCTGACTGAACTTTGTGGGTTAATATGGTGACCCACAAGCACAAGAAGGCCTTTTTTGTCTGTGTAGTCTGTGGGTAGATGTAGCAGCGGGTAATCCAATCCTGGCACATCTTTACTTATTCTTTGCCTTTGAGGCCATCTAAAGTGAGTTCTCCAAAACTTATCTCAGTACTCTTTTATGTGTGCTGAGCAGACTTTTTGTTGTTGAGCTTAGTTAAATACTGAAAAAGTAGGCAGGGGTGGTTTTTTTTCCTTCTGAAAAACCTCAACAAAACAAAACATTTTTTTCAGACATCTTGCACCAAGATAGGTGCACCAGGCAGGGGATGGGAAGGGAAAAAGCTAAAAAAATGTGAAAAAAGAAAAAAAAAAATTACAAAGAATAGCCAAGGGAAATTGGACTGGAAAGACTCCTCACAAGGATCATGGTATAAGGAAATAAAGCAGAAAACATATAGATGTATATAAATTCAAAATATATTATGGAAAGTTTCCTACTAAAAAACACATGTCAAAAATAATTACTTCTGATTCACAAAGAGAGGAAAAATGAAGTGATCTTAAGCTTCAGGGATCCCAGGATGGAGCGCTGCCAGGCTGCTTGAATGCAGGCAGCTTCAATGCAGCCCAGACAGGCGATGGGCTAAAAGGCTTAGGAACCTCATTCTGTTCCCACTAAATTCAATGGTAAATTTGGGCTTTGAAACAGGCATGGAGTGAGCAATTGTATGTAACAGTCAGGGACAGCAGAAGTTAGAAGTGGTGTGAGAGCTTTGTTAATATGCTGGTGCCTGGACCTGTCAGTGAGATCTGCACTCCTCTTGGCTAACTGTCCCTGAGGCTGATTCCACCATCTGTGGAAATGAATCTAAAGTAAAAGGAAGACCAGAACCCAGAGCTTGGAACTATCAGTATGCAAATAAACCTGGTGCCATAGTGACAACTTTCTTAGGGCTTTCACAGCCCAGAGCTGTGACCTGACTACATCAGCACTAGTATGGGAAGATAAACCAGAAGGGACGTAACCCTTCTGCAGTTGTGCTAATATACGCTGATGTGGGAAGTACTGCATATTTCTTGATTTTAGCTGCAGAATAATTCCAAACTCATGCCAATCTACTCAGCAAGTCTATGGCTTGGCTGCAACGGTTTCTCAAGTTTCAAAATGTGTAGTTGTAAACATGTGAGAAGCTCACTGGCACCAGCCTCTAAGTGTTTCAGGGTTTTCCAGACAGTCTCCTTCAGGTATGCCTTTTCTGATTAAATCACATGTTATAAAGTGTAAAAAGCAAATATTGCTACAGGATTATTATCCAAATACTACTCTTCTCTATACATGAGCTTTTGAGGAGCATTCAAGGCTGAATGTTTTTTTCTCATTGCCAGTGATAGGAAGTTGAGCACTACTACTTTTTACTCCCCTGAAAGACTCTCTTTGGTATGTTTGGTGCATATGCTTACCATTTTATTGTCATACAGTATGAAAGGAACTGTGCTGCTACAAACCATAAAATATGGTCATTGGCCTAAACTTCCAAAATTAAGTACCCTTTTAATGTGTCTCAGGGTTCAAGATACCCAACCTGAGATTTCTTCTAGGGGGATCTAAATTTCATATTGAGGTGCATTATTAACTGGACAACTACAAATGGAGAAAAGTATTGATCACATGGGATAAGACAGAGAGTCTAAGAGAAGTGAAATGCATACTCTGAGCTATCGCAGCAGGAGGTAAAGCTCATACTGATTTGCAAGTTGGGTCTAAGTGGCACAGCTCAGAAGTATATGGTGTCAGCTGGTGGAAATGCACTGGGAGGAGGCTCGAGGAGGAAGCCTTGCAAAAACGAGGTCCCTTGGCATTAAGAGCTTTGAAAACCAGCAGGGACTGCTTAAAATAAATCCTTTACTTTACAGAGAGCCAACATGAAGGCTCAGGCGAGTGTAATATGAGCATGGCTGCTCAATCCTGTGAGTGAACATGATGCTGCATTCAGGACTAGATGTAGTTTTGATGTTTTTCTCAGAGCTAATAATGGAAGCAGCAATTCACTTTCTCCAGAGAGGGGAGAGGAAGGCATTTTAGCAGCCTGAATATACTTGTGCACAGGGCCAACAAAAATGGCAGGATAGATTTGGGAAACTCCTCATGGAGTTGTTTTTATGCACACAGAGCAGAAGCATTTAGATCCATATCGTAAAGGAAAAAAATGAATGGTTTTTTGGACCAGCTGACTGCAGAGAAGAGAGATGGTAGTAGTCTTGTGGGTCCTATATCCTTGTAGATGTACAATGTTGGCTTCAACTATCTTAAACCAAAACCCACAAACCCTAAGACAGTCCTTCTTTTTATTGACTTTCTGAACTTCAGCAAGGTCATAAGCTTTTTGACAGCAGGAAATTGTTACCCAGGCATATTTCTGAATTTTCCTAGTATTCACCACTTCTGTGTATAGTTGAAGAAGAGATTCCTTTATACCGCTTGAAAAGGAGAATATACCATTATCACCACCTTTTTTTTTTTTTTTTAGTGCAACTGCACAGGGACAGCTTTGCTAAGATACTTAGAAATTTAGATCTTGTAACAAGGGTCTGCAGAAACACTCCAGTTAGACAGTCCCTTGTCCCTCATTAATAACTCATGCTTAAAGTTGTTGCAAATGTTACTCTACATCATGAGGAATTGGGACTTCAGAGTGAGTAAAATTGTACCCACAGAGTCCCTTCATCTCAGGTCCAATCCTCTCTTAAAATTAAAGCGTACCTAGTTTTAAGATAAAAGTTAAGAAAAGTGGATGCTGTAGGATAATGTCCAAATTCTCACTCAACAAGGTGACCCTTCTGAAGCTCAAGATGCTCTGTCAGTCCCCTCAGCTGGAAAGGGGAGAGAAAATATAAGAAAAAGCTGGGGGTCAAGCAGAGAGGGCAGAGAGAGATCACTCAGCAATTACCATCATGGGCAAAAACAAGGCTCAACACAGGGAAATTAATTTAATTTACTTCAAATCAAATCAGGTTTAATCAGGATAATGGGCAATGATGTCCAAACTTAAAACACCTTCTCCCCCATTGCAGCTGTGTTCCTCCTCCAGTGGGAGGACTCCTCAACACTCCTTCCCTGCCCCAGTGGGAGTCCCTCCCATGAGAGACAGTCCTCCATGAACTCCAGTGTGAGTCCTTCCACGGGTTTGCAGTTCTTTATGAGCTGTCCCTCCACAGGGGGAAACAGACTGTGCCAGCATGTATTCCACACAGCTCCTTCAAGCACTTCTGTCTACTCCTGCTTCAGACCCTCCACGGGCTGCAGGTGGATCTCTGCTCCATTGTGCACCGCCAAGGGTTTGCAGGGCACAGCTGCCTCACCATGGGCTGCACCACGGGCTTCAGGGGAATCTCTACCTCATCACTTAGAGCACCTCATGCTCTTCCTTCCTCACTGACCTTGGTGTCTGCAGGGCTGTTGCTCTCACATATTCTCACTCCTGTCTCTTTAGTTTCATTGCCATGGTTTTTTTCCCTTTCTTAAATATGTTATCCCAGGGATGATACCACTGTCACCAATGTGCTTGGCCTTGGCCAGCAGTAGATCCATCTTGGAACTAGATGGCATTGGTTTCTGTTGGACATGGGGGAAGCCTCTAGTAACTTCTTACAGAAGACACGACTTGTAATGCCCCCACTACCAAAACCTTGTCACACACCCTGTCTTGGGTTGGAAGCTTATAGGATTGGTGTAGTTACTCTAAGACTGGGATATACTGGGATATGCAACCAGGACAGTGAATAGATAGTACAGAACCCTGAGTATGATTAAGGTAACTGTCTAGTTGACTATTCAACTCACTAGTACAGACTAATATTTCCCTTCCTACTCAGGCTATCACAGCACATTTCAGGTGGCTGCTTCTTTGGTATCTCAAACAAGGAGACTGTGTGACGTTCAATGCACTGCTTTGCAATGAGAAACTCTTTTTTATTTTGTCTTTTCTTTTTGTGACACTAGGATTTTTGCCAGAATCTCTTCCTTTCTCTCCTTTCCGTCCCCTTGAGGTACAAACTAGAAGAGATGCATTTTTCCGTGAGTTCCTAAATGAGAAACAAGAAAAGTGATCTGGAAAGGTTTCACTAAGCGTAGTGAGTTTTTAAATTTCTATTTATTCTGTGTGTGAGCACAGTAGGATGAAATGCTCTTTAGACCTTTAAGTGTGCTTGAATTGTACTCAACCAATTGCCATTCCTTGTTCGCACAGGCTATTCAAGTATAAGCTGCTCCCATATCCACTAGGTTGAAAGGAATCGTTCAAACATAGAATTACTCTGATTGAATTGTATGTACATGAGGAATTGTTTTCCTGTCAAAAGGTTATCATAAAATAAACAGCAGAATCTGCATGAAGTACACATCTGACTCATGGCTATCCATTAGAGGGCATGCTCTCTGCACTTAGTTCCTTCTCTTTTCTCCGTCATGTGCTTCCACACATGAAGAGAGAAACATATCCTAATAATATATTATCTGTCCAGAAGGAAATATTGCAAAATATAGGATGAAAAACCTTTGACATACTCTATAAACAATATATCCAAATATCTCCCAGCGACAGAGAAAAATTAGGAGAATCAGCAAACAAACATTCTAATAATAAGAAGAAAATGTCAAGTATTTTAATATTACTATCCATATCTACAAGTTGCATTAATCACGGCTTAGAGGCCATCAGGAGAGGATGGGGTTGGAATTTATTTGATGAAAAATAGAGGCATATGTTTGATCTAAACACAAAATCTAAATTTAAAAAGTCTTATTGACTTCAGGCTGCAGAGAAAAGTAGGAGTTCTAGGCACAGTTCTTCTGCCCATTTGAATATTATTTTCCTGGTGAGTTAACTGCTGAACTCCTATGCCCAGTTCTTGTTACTGAATATAAGGGGAATCTAGAAAGCTAGCTCAAAACAGCCTCTAGACTCCAGGCATTAAAGATCAGCATGGTCAATCCTATCATGGATGTCTATGAGGTCTCCCAAGGACACAGCACTGATACTTGTTCTCAGCAATTATTCTCTTTGTAGAAGGCTTGAGGAACACTCAGACACATTTGCAACTTATTTTGCCTGTAAAATGTAGAGGACTGTAGAGATAATTACTAGTATGAAGATAATATGGAGAATACTAATATGAAGATAATATTACGATTTTGGGGAAGCTATGCTTGATCATTTACAGAATACAACAATAGAAACGTAGAAAAATGTAGACATTTCAACCCATCATTTGGCCACATATTCTTAAGAAAAACTGAATCACCCTTTACTATATGAGTAACTATCTGGTTTCATTCAAGAGAGGCAAGATATAATTTATATCATAGAGCTATTGCCATAAAAGTATGTAATTCAGGCTATATCCTGCTTCATTTTTCACTAAGACAAAAATGAAGAAAAAGTCAGTGTTTCCTACATTAATGCTTAACAGCTCTCAACAGCACATAGAAAGGAGTTTGGAGAAAATTACCTGCATCAAGGAGCAAAAGGGTGTGGCTGACCAACACCCACAAACATGGAAACAGTGTTAATTCAAAAGAATCTTACCAATTTTATCAATACTTTTAGTCATTATACGAAAGCATCAAGATGGTAGGCAACACATCCAAGCAAATAAAATTATCTTTAATTTTTTCTGATTTCTTCATCACAAAATCTCACAGTTTAGCCTCTGCCAAGAACCTAAAAACCTAATCAATATTCTCACAAAAATTTCAGATACCAGCATAAACTTTGTGTAGGTTTTCTGCAAAATGTGCAGCACTTTAGCATGCAATCAGTGCAAAGAAATATTCATGAGCCAGATCTCTGCATTACTTTCCAGCAACTAATCAAAACAGAAACAAGGAACAAGGCAGTAGGATGCATGTAGAATGTGGAGTTATTGGTTCTTTCTCATCTGTAGTATTTTTACAATGGTGTATTAAATCTTTAGGATTTATTAATCATTAACACTACTAGAAATTAATCGTCAAGTACTTTGCTCATTACATTAGATTATCAAATATATGTAGGTTATGGTCCCCAGCTGGAGAATTCAGAAATGCCTTGAATGAATTCTCTACATGCTTGGACTTTACTCAATGATGCTCAAAACAATGTTGGTCAGATTCTTTAGAATTATTTTATCACATTTGTATATATTCAAAAATCATGGATCCTGGATTAAGATTAGCATTGAAAGCCATTAAGATTGTGTGTGTTTCTATTCAGAATTCAGCATTGCTTTGGGAATTTTTTCTTAAGAGCTGAGTAAATTTATTTTTTTATCAGAAACTTGTGCATATGTAGTTCAGGATCTCATTCCCTTTTTGTAGATTAATGCTTTTCCTTTACTTGTTATACATACCATGAAGATCTCTAGAAAACTAAATTACATTTCAAAATGCCTTTTGATTTTCTTATTGCTTGCTTTTCACACAACCCATTTGTTCTCAGTTGACGCTGTCATGGTGGAATACACTCTTCATGCGAAAAATATTCTTGCATAAGTGTAGCAACTCTTGGTCTGTGCTTTACAATTTGGCACTCTTTTTCTCCAGCACAGGACAAGATAGCCAAACTATTTTATCACTGCCTTTATCAACAAGTTGTGGTGTTGTGAAGTTTTTTCTGTTTCTTTTACCCAAGCCATCAAGATATATTTTATATTAATCCTACCATAACTTTAAGCACTGCATTGTTCTCAAGTCTGGTAGAAAGCTATAAAGCATTTAGTTTTAGCTATTTCTTTAGATATAGCTGTATTTCTTTAGCTTTCCTACAAATAATCTATAACGTATATATTTTTTTAACTAAGTGCATTAATTTTATGTCAATATGTTTTCATAGGGATAAAAAAAAAAAAGATGTTCAAATATTGAAGGTCAGAAGGACATTTCAGTCACCAGGTTTCCTGTTCCATCCCTAAATTGTACCTGTATCAACAGCTTTGTGAGACAAGATTTACAGACACCAAAATACATTTTTCAACAAGACTTTAGTTTGATTTGTGGAGCAGGAGCAGGCCAAGTTGAAAAGTCTATAAAAAGTAGTGCTGAGTCTCTGTTTTGGTCCTTGTCGACAGCAAAGATATCTTGTGTGATTATAGCTTTCAGTATTAAAAAAGAACTCAAGGGCCAATATTTGCCAGGTGGCCTGGAAGGCTGGTGGGGCAACATTTCCCAAAAGAACTCAAGAACTAAGGTTCCACTTAATTTCACTTCAGAGTAAACTTAGACTCAGGTACTTGCTACTAATTTTTCACTTCACTACACGAGTTTAGCAATGTCTTCAGCTTATAAATGGGGACTTATTAAAAGCCCAAATGTGTCAATGAGGGCACAACTAAAAAGTGTGGAGATGTAACAGTTCTTCAGCACCTTTTCACAACTCCAGCCTCATACAAAGACACTCAGACGACTTCTTGAGCAGTGAACAGGGGCGGATTATTCTTGTCTTAATGCATCAGAACAAGGACTATGTGACCTGGACACATTAAACACAGCAACATACAGATGAATGCCACACTTGGACTGACAAAACAGCACAGGTACAGCTTTGCAGTCTGGTCATACATATGCCATGACCCAAAAACTCATCACCTGAGTTGATGCAGTGACAAAAATCTGGCCTCAAGCTGTTCAGTAGCCAGCAGTTTGTGCAGACCACACAGTGGCTTAATTTTCAGGCATACCCAGTCTTGTGTGCCTCAAAAGCATGACACCGAAGGCTTTTTCATTAGAATAAGATATCCATAGCTGCCTCTCAGCTGCACATAATTTCTCAGTGTGCTATATTTTGAAGTATGACAGCATTCAGGTGACCACAGGGAAAGCCTTCCCAATAAAATATATTGCTAAGCATAGATAGTCTGGCAGCCAAGTAGAAGAAATAGAACAGCAGTACTGCAGAGGCACTTTACATGGTCTCATATATTGTGTATCTGGTATATAGGGTACTTTAGAAACGTACTGGAACCACCACAGGTGATATGTGCATTTTCCTATTTATCTGTAAAGTGCTTCTTTGTGTCTGGATCCAATGATCTTTCTGAGGTTTCATGACTATGATCATTAAAGGAATGTGTCTTTTTCAGCAACTTAGTTATGGCAGATAACAGTATCTGGTAATTTTTTATGACTTTATAGACATTTATGTAACTGTACAACTTCATAATGACCCTGGGAGGTAATGTAGAGAAGATGAAGTAGAAAGTATAAGTGAATCGGTGTCGCCTTTTCTAATAATTGTAAAACACATTATAATGAAGAATATAGTAACGATAATCTGCTAGTGCTCACCAGTCCACCTTCAAGCCCTTTTTTCAAATGAGATGACACTATGACCATAGTTACAAAGCCACCCAACAGCACAGCTGCAAGCTGCAAATCTCAGGCTGCAAATCTCACCCTAAGTGCTTAAAGCCCTCAGTCACTACAGGAGACAACTGAGAAGCCCATTTATTAAATCTCTGTCCTAGGAAAACCCACACAGAAAAAATCTAAATCTCATAAAGAAATATTCTTTTACAAGGAAGACATATCTGAGACCTGGTGTACACCTGCTTGGTGGAGATAAACTAAGAGATAGAAAATTTTCACTTATGTCTTATAAAGAGATACAAAACAAAGCCTGTTGGTCTCATTCTGAATCTTTCAGTCCTTATTGGTTACAAGATCAGCCAGGGGAACAGCTATTCCACAGGGAAAATGGTCATATACATTGAGTTTGGATGTGCCTATGAATAAAGAGACTTTCCAGGATACTTGTGACAAAGTAAATCAATTTCATTCAATAAGAAAATTGTGCTTGTAGTTTCTAAGAGTCAGTGTCCTGTGATCTAAAATACATACAAGGTTGATAGAACTCAATAGTCTAACACAGTCTGATCTTTTCAGTGTTTTTAAACTTTTATCATCTCTCCATAGCAGGTATAATCTCCATTAAGTTCCTGTTTACTGACAGAAAGAAACAGGCCACAATCCAGAAAAGCACTTAAACACAGCTTAGCTTTAAATATGTGAAGCTGTATTGAAACCAATGAGAATACTCTCATGATAAAAGTAAGCACATGCTTAAGTCGTCCACTGGATCAGGGCCATAAAATAATGCAGTTTTGCCAATAAATAACTTGTCCATCAAGGTAATTTCCATTGAGACTCACGGAATTTTTTTTTTTTTTTTTTTTTTTTTTGAAAGCTACTTACTGTCAAAAGACAAAGAATTTCTGATTTCTTGTTCTTGGTTCTGATCTCTCGGTTAGGTTCATGTAACAGTGGTAGGAGATCAGAATCGGGAGTGAGGCTTTTAACAGGACTATGTTTGGTGTACAGGACTAATTTTATGATCCAAGAGGCATTTGCTTGTATGTGCACTCACACAATCAGGACCTGGAACATTTCCTTAGCTGACATAAGAAAGTTTCCAGAAAACAGACATACAAATTAAAGCTTCTGAAAGGATAGACCTAATTTGCCTCACACACTAGCCTGGGATTTTAACTAGATTTTTTTCCATGTACATATTGTAAACCCTTATGTTTCTATGCAAGGAAGAAAGAGTAGCTTAAGTATGCTTGCCATCTGTATATATCTCTTTTGTCAAAAGCCAGATGAACAGGCTAAAATCTATAGGTTTCTTCCAGCTGTCTTAATTGATTGCCAAATAAACTTACTCTTCTTTATTGCTCTACAAAAAAAGAAAAAAAAGTCTGTTTGGTAAAACTTATGTAACGTACTTTTACTTCTTACAAAAACTGAAAAAAAGGGAGCTTTTTCCAATGGCATGAAAAGCCATTAGGACTGCCAGGAAAGTGTGTAGGGAAAGCAGGGGTATGCCATTTGGCAGAGTGGTGCAGAAAATGGTACCCTCACCATCTAGAGCCAAATCTAGTGTGTGATGGAGCTGATTTCTCTGCTAATATATTACATTTTTGAGTGATGCCTGGGAAAATTGTAGCATAAGCTGTAAACTGCCAGAAAGTGACACTGGAATTATAAACCCTTTAAAGAAGCATTTAGACAAAATAAACAGAGACCAGACCATAAGAGGGATAATGGGCTGTTCTCCCTTTAGTCAATGCAGTAAGATATTTGGAGAGAGTTAACACTGAAGGGGAAACTTCAAGTAAGTCATATTCTGAGTGACAAACACAGACTGGTGAAAAGGGAGCTGTTTGGGAAACAGGTCTGTTCCAAGAGAACTCCGTGTTTAAAACATGCTACAGGAAAATATTTTGAAGGAATAAATTTTTTTCAAAATAAACCTTTAAACCTTTTGCTTTCTGCTTTGCAATTACTTTATTAGTAAATATGTTTTGTACTTAAAAAGTCAAGAATATTTCTAATGATATTAAAGAACCAAATAGTTCAATTACTGCAGCTACCATCCAAGTTCTGAGGGTACTGTGAGATGTCATAGCAGCTGATGGGCAGTGCTCTCACATGAAGAGACATTTTTCATTAATATATATTGGAAAGGGGATGGAAGAGAGTTTGATTAAAATGAAGAGTGTATTGGGTTTTGTGTGGCAAGGCTACGGTAAGGGGGACACTAGAAGGGTTGCTTCTCTGAGAAGCTGCTGGAAGCTTCCCCATGTCCTGACAGAGCCAATGCCAGCTGGCTCCAGGATGGAACCCACTGCTGGACAAGCGGGAGCCTGGTAGTGACAGTGGTAATGCCTCTGGGATGATGTGTTTAAGAAGCGGGAAAAAAACAGGGCACTGCAGCTGAAGAGACAGAGAGAGAAAACATGAGAGAAACAGCCCTGCAGCCCCCAAGGTCAGTGAGGAAGGAGGGGCAGGAGATGCTCCAGGTTGCTGTAGCAGAGTTTCCCTCTGCAGCCCGTGGTGCAGCTCATGGTGAGGCAGCTGTGCCCCTGCCAGCCCATGGAGGTCCATGGTGCAGCAGAGATCCACCTGCAGCCCCTGGAGGATTCCATGCCAGAGAATGAGAGAATGACTTTGGTGGGCAACTGGTGTCTAGCCAGGGTCAACCAACCACAAAGAGAAATACTGTTTGGAGTTACTGAGGCCAAATGAAATGATGGACATAGGCTCATCTCTGAAGAAGGAGTCGGGATCTATTTCCTTTCACAGTTTAAGATTTTCATTAGGAAACATTAAAGTACTGTATTGTCTCTGCTGTTTAACATCTAGATGGCAAGTGATCATAATATTCTCAGGGAATATTAATCAACTTTCCTTTAACTAAGTAGATACTGAAATTTTTCAAGTCCAGAAGTGTCAGCAAAGCAGATGCTCAAATGACATGGGTGAGCAGAAAATGGATTGTGGAGTGACTGTTAGAGAAGGATTTCTCTACATTATCAGAATGGGACTTTAGAGAGAGCATGTTGAAGTGTGTGCATGTTGAAGGTGAGTTTTGCCCATTAGGAGCATTTGCAAATATAGTCACAAATTAGAAAATTTGAAGTTTAGCTACCTGCAGAGGTAAAATAGTCAGACAGCTAATGTGCAGCAGTTTCAAAAAGGTTAATTAACTTCTCTATTATACTGTGAATACATAATCAACATCTGTGAAACAGGATCTTGCTGGTCTTACAGGTGCCATGTCCTGCGCATTAATCAATTAGGCCACAGTGAAAGGCTTAAAGCAGGAGCTGAGCATGGGCTGGTGCAGAAATGGTTCCAGTACTAGAGAGGTAACATCTCCTACTAAATTTGTCACAGGCCAACATCAGAGTTTAGTTGGAGTACAGCTGTGGGGAAAAAACAACTAGAGCAGCCCAGTCAGCAAGTCAGAACATTCTCTTCAGGGCTGATGAACTTTTAAATGCTTTTGCTTCATATAACACGTGAAATAGACAAACACCTATGTAAAAAAAGACTGGCAGCAAACCCACTCACCTGATGTGTAAAAATGCTGTGAATGGCTTTTGTTCATGTATTTTATTAATGCAGTGACTTCAGTACAGAAAATACTTGAATTTGCATCTTCTAGGCCTTGCCAGTGTCCTAATAATGAGTGATTTTATTTTCATTTTGAACAGAAATCTCTGAAGACATTCCTTCTCCTGCTAAGTTCTTAATAAAATGTATGTATTTCTAATGAAGAAGTCTCTCTTTCAAGCATGAAATGTTTTCAGAAATTTCCTTGAAAAAAATCCCTAGAATTGCCTCTTCCTGAGAGGTACCCTATATCTGTATAGAGAAGTACAAGATGCCTGCCAAGGACAGGGACTGCAGTCGGGATGCCTCTGTCATGAAAGTCTTGAAGAATATTTAGAGGAGCTCTGTCTTATACTGCCCACAGGTAGACATATCGTTAGAGTAATAAAAGTTCTCCGTGGAACTTGTGCATGTTTGGTATTTTCTGTAAATTCATTTCCTCACAGCTGACTGGACATTGTCATGAGTTCTGCTAAAAATGTACAGGATGGAATAGAATCCAGTTTCTCTCTCTATTATCAGTTTTGCAAAGTTATAGTAAAAAAGAAAGAGTAAAAACTAGTTGCACAAAAAATAGTTATTATTCAATACCAATAGATTTTTAAATGAGAAGGGCCATTTTGAGAAAGTTCCTTTTTAGAATAAAACTACAGTTTCAAAAGCTTGTATAAAACCCAACACTGTTGACCCACTCCTATAGAATAGTCAGACTTCACTAGAAAGAGCCTCTTACAGTGAGTTGGTGAGAAAGAAGGGGGGTTTTGCTAAAAGTCTAGAAGATTTTATAGCCAATACATGATATATTATACATGCTTAGACCAAGCCTGGGATTTGCTGGATCTCAGGAACACTCCTAAATGTGGGCAGTATGTCCCAACTATCCCTCTTTTCAAGAAACTGGCTTCTTTTGCTACCTCACCAGGCAGGAGTTTGTTTATCTTGAGCTTCATGTAGCCTTTTATAACCTAGTGATGCTCAGGATTATTAGTCCTCCCAAATGAACAACTTCTGTGCCTACTGTGTATCTTTAGGTCTACTGTCAGGACAGGAAGAAGTCTGCCCTGATCTTTCCCTTCAACTATTGAAAGCTCAATTAAATCAAAATGGGTATTAAAAAAAGTATAGACACATTCTTTAATTTAAGCTGGAAAGTTTTCAGAAGCAAAAGAATATTAAGTATGGTTATTCCTTCTTTTCATTCTCAGCCCCAATTTTGCAGCTGCTGTACACATTGAGTTCCCATTGTGAACCCTGATTGTGAAAAATTGGACAGAAGACAGGGAAAAGCTACATGGAAGAAGTGAGGAGGATTGTAATCATGAATATAACAAGAATGCTTCTTTCAAGTACATCATCAAAATTTAACAAATCAGCACAGGCATTTTCAAAGTTCAGAACCTGTCACTTTTTCAAAAATGGATCGGGTTTTTTTACCTTCCCTTAATCCCTGAATCACTTTCAGGTGCATAGCCATTCCCAACAAAAATTGTCTTCCCTTCCCAAAACATATTTTCTGATCAAGCTACATGTTTCCAAAAGGAAGGTGAGAGAAGTGCATTAAACTTTTTGAATGAGGAAGGCAGTTCTTGTGGCTCATGAGTGTGCACTCCACTGCCAGGGACTGTCTGGTGGGCCTGCCCTGCTCGTCCTGCCCGGAAGAACTGGACTCTCACTTGTGAACAGCTCCATTGTGTCTCAAGAACAGAGCTGTCTGTCTTAGAGTGCTCTTGCTGTACAGCAGCATCTAATTTGTGAAAGGATGAACAATGAAATTATGAACTACCTCATTTTATTTCTTCTCAGGACCTTCTACACTCTGTATTTTTTTAATGAAGTTTATAAATTATTTTCCTTATAATTGCTAGTCTACATACACCAATGCTAGGCTATAGAAATAACTGTTGATTCCTTCTTTCTCACATCATCATCATCACTAATAAAAGTGAGTTTTCATTACTGCTAGCTTGAAAAACTGGAAGACCTGTAGAAGGGATGTTTTACTAAAATGTAAATAAAATAATCTTAAAATACCTGTATCTTGCTGTGAATACACTCTTGTCTAAGAAAGCTTTTATTAAATTCAAATAACATTTTCCCCTCTAGGTATCTTGTTAAACAACCTTTTTTTCATGAGGAAAACCTGCATTAACAAATAACTTTAAAATTGTTTGTTCAAAAAAATATAATGGCCTGAGTTTCTTGCTTCATTTGGGACAATACAGAAGTGCCTGTGTGGTGTGGTACAAAGGCCATGCTGATACATATTCATGACGACCAGCATAACTTACTCACTTGCTTTGCCACCCAAAGAATACAGCCATCCCAAACTCATCTGGCTAACAAGTTTTTGCCAAAGCAGTCACACATGCTTTCCTTGCCACACCCCATTCTTAATGAGAAAGGAACTTGGAAAGAGAGTCTCTTGCTGAGTCACATGCTTTGCATACAGGGCACTCAGTCAAATGACTTTGCTAGGACCCCTAGATTATTTAAACACATCCTGGTTTGTATTTCCATTCTGTAATCTGTCTGTGCTACACCTTCTGTAAAATGACACTAGAAATATTTTGGTAAGTATATATGAACACATCCAGAGAGAGGCTCCTTGTAAACCCTTCCATCTTTGCACACCTGCTTTAGAACTGATATTCAGGAAATGAAGCAGTGACACTGATATCACCACTGTATAAAGATTAACAAATAGTATAGCAGCAGCCTACATATTGCTGTGGAAAGACAGTTGCAGATGCAGGATTGAATCAATATCCATAGTAGGTTTGAAAAAGTAAGTTGTTGCATTTAGAAACTTTGGGGGCAGGTAGATGTTTGAATGCAAAAAGAAAAACATTTCTCTAGCAAGATGATTTGCAATAGATGAAGATGGATCTGGGCTTCTAAATCGAAGGAATAGTGTGTAAAATGTAGGTTCAGTGGTCAGCGTTGGTTAGTATCATAAGATTCATCTGTGGCTCTGCTAACACACCTCAGCATGGTGTGAGTCTGCAAGTCTTATAATTTCAGATTGGTATTTTCATCCAATTGCACTATGCCTATCAGCATCTGTGATTTCCAGTCCTTTTCCGAATTTCCACTTGTTTTGATGTGATAAAAGTATATAGGCAAATTTGATCAGACCATCAGGGATTGCTGCACACTCTTTTTCAAGGCTATCAGATAAAGAAGAAAATATTTCACGGTCTAATAAATATCCATTTACAAACAATTACTTTTTTACAGGAAAGAGAAAATATGAGAATAGTAATAAATGGGAGACATCCCAAATTTATATGAATGAACAGCAGAAAATGGTCATTGTCTTATTTTCCAAATTTTTAGCACAGTTTAATAGAGGATTTTTATTAGAAAGTGTCACACTGGTGGTTCCTGCCGCTTCAGTGGCATACACGACAGTGAGGGAACATACAGACAGATATTTTTGACTAGGTTTTCACTGCTGGATGTTACTATTTAGAAGGAGGGATGGTTTTATTTTGTCACTGTCTTTCTTCTTTTGTTTAGTGAGAAAGAAAAGAACATATTGCTTCTATGACTCATTCTTCTCATAAAAATCTCTGACTTTGATACTTTAATAGTCATGCTCCCCAGCTTGTGGCATAGTGGGTAATGCATTTGTAATCCTGGCATGGCACCTTCTGTGTGGGTAATTCAGTCCCTCAGCACAAGAATAGTTGAATAGTTGGAAGCAGCGATTTGTAAGAAGTCAGGTCTAGTTCAGGTGGAAGTTCAAGGCAGGGATTGCACACTTTGGAAGCAAAAGGATAAATAAAAAGTGCCTCCCATGCAATAACGAGTAAGTTACTCTAATGACTAACTATCATGATGAAACCTGAAAAATCTTGTTCTGTCAGTGAGGGTTTTACCTTCGTGCTTGGTCTGCTGTGGGGGTTTTGCTGTGCCTCCTTATGTAGTTTTCAGTTTCTTTATTGAATTCTTTCTAAATTTAAAAGACTCACAAAGTGCAGAAAATACAACTCTTTAGATGTAACTAAAAGCTCCCACCTGGCAGCAGCTGCAGCAAGGGTATGCTGTCCTAAACTATTTCTCAAGTGAAGAATTTTTAACTCCATTTGTGGCAAGGACATGGTTTCAGGAGGGGGAGGGTGGGCAGGACAGTGTCTCTGCACATGGAGTCTATGAAAATAGCAGTCTTTACATGTTAATCAAATCCCACTTATTTATTAGATGTACCTACTGTTCATTTTACACCACCAAAAACAGTGATGCTCATCTAGTACCAACCTCACAAGCTCCTGTAGTCAGCCAGAGGACAGCAGAGCTGGGTTGAGTGGGAGTGACCGACATTTTTTCCAGACACACATACAAATTCCCCCTTGCATACATGTCTGTGCTCTCAATTTATTGAGAACTTTTTCCCATAGCTTAGGTTACCATCAGAAAGCAGTCATTTCTTGGGATTAAAAGCTAGTGAGACGCTAGCTACACAAAAGTAATTTTGTGAAATCTGACAGTGAGCAGGACCTCGCTATGGCCTGGTACAGACTTTGGGCAACCAGTTTCTTGGCTTGATCATCTGATTATCTGCCTGCTTTCTTCCTTGAGTTATCCAATTTTCAACCCCCTTCAATTTTCCAAAGCAGTGTCTCTTTTACAGAAATTCCTCTATGTGGAAAGTGTCAATGTAATTTTACATTTGCGTTGATATAGAAAGAAAGCAGGTTTGGATGTTTACATGAACAGAAACATGCGCTTTTCACCTAACTTGAAAAATAATTAGTCCATTAAAAAAAAGCCCCCAAACAACAAATACACCAGAAAACGCAAACAAAATGAGAAGAACCACTTGTGGTAGAGAGTGTGCGCATGTAGCAGAAGGATGAAGCTAATGTAGCTTTTGGAAGTCACTAGAAGACACTTTGGCATAGGATCGATTTCCCACAATCTCAATAGGAAAGCATGACTATTTCTTCTTTGCCTTTCCCAACTATTGTTTCTCCTACCAGGTAAATTACATGTCCCCTCCCAGACACTGCCATGGCCTTTCACACTATCCCAAATCCCTGTGGGCCTCAAGTATCTGTCTCATCATCTGCTCTGCATTTCTCTCTGCCCTGCCTCTGACATGTCCCATATATTGGGGTTCAAAGGATTGTCTTTAAGAAGCTGTCCTGTCCTGTGGCCTTCTTTTTTATTTTCTTTAATTCCCTTTCTGGGAATGTGTAATTCCTATCTGTCACCTGGCATGCTGTATTTTGTCAACCACAAAAGATAGAATTCATGTTCGATTCTCGATTTCACCATTGTATGAATCAAGCATTTAGACTGCACTATTTTAGGAATGGCACGTTGATTTGTACAAAGCAAGGTGAAGTTCCCTGCTGGACCTCTCTGATGGTATTGATGCCTGTAAGGTCAGACTGTTTAATTTGCTCATAAACCAGTTCCTGAAACACTACTGTTTCTACTTTGGGTTATAATAGAAAACTAAAATCAGTGTCTAGCTGGACCCCAGATTTAGACTCATGCAAATGACAGACATTATTGCTTTACTTTGCAAAGCACTGAGGTTTGCCTTT
Organism: Corvus moneduloides; assembly: GCF_009650955.1. Lineage (NCBI taxonomy): Eukaryota > Metazoa > Chordata > Aves > Passeriformes > Corvidae > Corvus > Corvus moneduloides. The sequence goes on from NC_045476.1 coordinate 150,851,340, forward strand.
TTTCAGAGATGATAGGAATGTCTTCAGAAGATCTGCAAACAAATTGGTTGCTGTAATGCAGGTAAATATAGTATATATATAGACTAAAGTCAGACCACAAGTAAGTTTTATTTCTATTTAAATGCATTTTTTTCTAAATTAGAGAAGAATGAGATATGACATGTGGCCATAACCTCAGAAAAATCTTTTACTGCAACACTTACAAGGCAGCAGGAGACAGCTAATCAGAAATGCAGAACTAAGTGATTCTGATTGAGTAAGTGTAAAAATGAGGATGTAGTAAGGCATAGTGATACTTTCTGTACTTCAGTACAAGCATCTAACTGAAATGCTACTCAGCTGATGGAGAAATGTGTTGCTGTAATAGTTAAACTTGCTATTAATGATGGATGATGGCCATATATGATTCCAGAGCCATTTGAAAAAAACTCCATCAAAAAATGAGTCTGAACATGTTCTCATCTTCTCAAATCTCCACCTTACACTTGTTGTTAGGTAAAACATAAAGCAAAACAGCTTCTTCAGATTAGTAAGCAGGGAAACAAGACTGCATCTATCTTAATTGTGCAATAGTTGCTCATCATTAGAGCTGAACAATGCTATGAAAATACAGCATCAAATTGAAGGAACGTTGACTCATGGCTGTGAGGACACTTTGAGCAGAGGGCTTCTTGAAACCTGTAATTCAGCTCTGCTCAGTTTAGGCCCAACCCTCCAGAGCAAGGAAGCATGATGTCATTGAATCCTCATGAAATAAACAATCAATATACAAGACCCAGTGAGTTAGAGGGGACAGAACAGCATAGCCATCTTCAAAACATTTGATAATAAGGCAAAAAAAATGGTGGCTTCATCCTGATGACTCACTTAGCAATTAACCACAGCATAAACAGGAATCAGGAGAGAACTTTGTAAACAAATGAAGACCTGTGCAAGGTCTTTCTCAAAGCCTTGCCAGTAATTATTTCTTGATGTAATTTCCTCACCCAGATTCAGTTCTACAAAGGAAACTCAACAGAGAAGGATTTAGAAGTAAGAATATGAGCAGACATTTTTATTCTGCTGAACTCCCTGTGATTTCTTTGAAGATCCCAATCTAATTCTAGGCTGGATTAGCTGTAATTTGGCTCCATATTACTTCACTTGATAGAATCTAGGTAGCAGACCCTAATACTTCTTGTCACTGAATGAAGTCCATGTAATGCATAATTCAAAAGGTTAGAATAGCCCTTTCAGAGGCTTTGGCCATAAACTTTTGTGGTCCCATAAAAATTACATACAAGCCATCTAAGACTTCATTTTTCTCCTGATAGATGAGTAAAACCAACCGACGGGAACAGTATCTAAGAAATCAACAGCCAAGCTAACTCCCCAAAGAGCCTCCATATGTTACAATAGCCCTTGACCCAAGTCCTGCATAAATGACACAAACACAGCTACCATAACTATGACTCAATTTGAACACATATAGGAATACCACACGTTTGGCAGTCATCAAGTAAAACACTATAATAGGAAGATCATGCATCAACTTATGCATCAACTGCATGAGTTAATGACATGGATCTACCATTTTATTAATGAATCAAAGCTTCAATCAGCGTCTCCCACTATAAAACTCAAGAAGATCTCTAGTTAGAAAAGAAGTTAGTTTGCTTGGAAGTTAGTTGCTGAAAGCATGTGTACTAGCCAATGGGCTGGAGCAATGCTTTGATGTATTTTAGCTATCATTAGCCAGGTTTGCTATTAATTACATGTCGCTTTACTTTTCAACGCATAATTTCCTCATATTAAACATAAAAAATATACTTTACATTGTGATTATACCAGAGACAGACTGTTTTATAGTAATTGTTCAGACCTGAAAGATGATAAAGGTATCTGAGCTGACTTAGGAACTGAAGGTAATCAAAGCAGGCTACAATAAAGTCTTTATAAATATGAAAAGCAAACATGTTTGGAAAAAAAAAAATGGCACGTTCCACTTTCTGCAATTTGGGATACACTTATTTTGATGTGAACACAGCAAACCCAGAGATTTTGGTAAGATTTGGTGGAGATTTTGGTGATATATCATTGGGTATACAGGCATAATTCAAAATTCAAAATTGCATTTCTTTTAACGTGAGAGCAACACAGAGGTCATCCCCAGACCTGTAGACCGCTTCAACATCTACAAGAATGCAAACAAATGCAAAGTGCTAGTTTTTTTATTGATGCCATGGTTTTATACAAAAGTAATCTATGAACAACCAAAGAAAATGTTGAGATTTTCAATGTTTTCAGAGATGAAGTTTAACCTGAACCACACTGTTTAGGAGTGCATAGGCTAGATAATGTGGAAGAAGTGCAGTGGGGAGCTGGTGCTGCCCGTGCATTTTGCCAGGGGACAGCAGGAGGACTGGCCATTTCCTACCACTCTTATTGGACAGGGGAATGAAAACCTCACTAGTCTTTTGATCTTAAGCCATCTTCTAGTTTTCATTCTTAGTTTATTCATGTGATTCCCATTTGTTTTGTACTCGTTCCTTAGTCTAAACAGTCCTTTACTAGGTCTGCTCTTACACTTTTGATCTAATTATAACTCTTTCTTCAATATTTGCTTTACTAGGTAAACCAAAACAAAACCTTTTTAGTGTCATCATTGTAAGTAACAGGGAGGACCAGAGGACTGACAACACTCCTCCTGCACCATGTTCAGTTTTGATTTATCTTTTAAATAGGGAGATATTCAAAACTGTGAAGGTGTTTCAGATGAGGTCCTATCCAGACCCTTTAGCATTACTGTTGGATAATTTGTACAAAAAGCAGCCACTTGTTAATGAAAGCCATTTCCAAAATATATATATAAAGATTTAATCTATCAAACACATACCTAAACTCCATTAAACTCTCCATCTTTTCACCTTAAAAAAAAAAGAAAGAAGAAAAAAATCCATTATATTTATTCCCTTTCCTCTTGCCAAGTTCTACATATTTTATTTTGACAAAAGTACTTTGGACTTCAGTGGGACTGTTGTTTGGGCATGGCTTTTAATCCCTAACTGAAAAACTGAAAATGTTTGTGGGTTGATAAGGTATACTGGATAATGAAGTTAACTAAGTAAGCAAGAAACTATGCTCGCTCATACAGTGTTAAACTAAGCAATAGAGCTTAGAAAAAACTACTGTTTCTACATTTCATTAGCTGTTCTAGCTAACAACCTGTTCATGTCTGTTAAACTTTCTTTTTGTTTTATGTAAAAATATATTAAAAAACATCAAACTCCTTCTGTTCAACAGGACAGTAGAAATTAAATCAGTCCATACTATGTTCTGTGTGTGGAGCTTACTTGGAAATTTGGATGTCACCAGGACATCTGATTATGAATGTCCAATTGTCATCTGATGAAATCTCTACACAAAACAGAATACACAGGCAGCCTCAAATGAGAAAATTTGGCAATATGTGAGCGCTAATAACCTTTCACTTATTCTCAGAGTGCAATGAGCTAATTCTCCTTAAAAGACCTTTTTTTCTGTCTGAAATCTGGTTTAAAAGTCCCAGCTACATCTGTGTCCTATGATCTCCCATTCACTTTGAACTAGAGAATAGCAACCAGCTGGGTAACACACTGGCTCCTACAAATCCTGCAGTGATGAGAGAATATGTTGAACATATTCAAATTAATTGCTACTTAATTAAATAGATAGAGTTACACATCCTGGGAACAACCCACTGTGTTATCATGTAGTCAAATGTATTTGCTGTTTTACACTTTGAGATCGGCTAGAAAAGACTATAGAAGAGTGAACAGTCATTATGAGTCAGAAGGCAAGAAGAGACTAGGAAGAGACTAGAAAACGTAAAAAGTGAAAGCTTTTACTCTTTCACCTAAACCAAACTATTTATCAGCTACAAAGCTGCTTAATCTCTGCAAAGGAGAGACAGGGGAAAAGCACACTGTAAGTCACAAGAGCTATACAAGCATTACCCCTGTGCAGTGTTGTAGTGGTGGAATCCTGCTACAAATCTTGTAGCTGGTAAGGGAGGAAGAACTTCTAAATGGGACAACCCACTCCAGAACTCACACACACACACACACACCTGCACACACACACACACACATACACAAGTACACTCATATGCATATATATTTGGGTGGGTTGAATTTTTTGCTTGTTTGTTTTGATGTAATTGGTGTTGGCTACTGCTGCTCCTGGCAGCTACCTTTGTATGCCGAGTCCTGTCTCTCTGGTCAGTGTGCTCTGGCTCATACTCTATTAAATATAAGGTATACTTTAATCCTCCTCTGGTCTTGAAATACAATTGTTAATTTTATAGGCTTTTTCATTCCTGTGGGCTTGAAATAATGGCAAAGCTCTGCTGCAGCCATTCGCTTGGCAGTTTTGATGCCTATGACCAATGTTGCAGCACCCAAGTTCAGAAAGACTTTTGGGTGTTATGCTGTTGGAGTCAGGGGACCCAAACTAAGCATCTCTTGAATACTCCACCTGGAGGAGACCCTGGAGTGAACTGTCTGCTTCTCTGTGAAGGAGACAGTGGTTGCTCCGGAACAGACTAAGAATGAATCAGCACACACACATGGACCTTCTGGGAGCAAAATGGGAAGTGAACCATGCTAAGACAGCATCCTGCACTAAAGCTGGCTATACAGTCTCACCTTTCATCTTGTCAAGAGAAGGGAAGATGGCTAATTTCTTTAGATCAAAGGCTGTGTATTAGATCAAAGTAATTTTAGAGGCAAACGATGTATGGCACAGATAGTGAAGATGCTTATCATCATATGGCCTACTCTCAACATTACTTGGATTCCTTCCTTTCCTTGTTTTATGTGATAAAATTTGTGATGATGGTCCCATTCTTTTTGCTTTGCTAGAAGGAGGTGCTATCTAACACAGCCTTAAAGCATGATAATAGCAAAAAAAGGAATAGGCGATCTTATCTGGTACTTTTCTCACTTTGACGTGTAACACTTACAAACAGTAAAAGAGCAATAAAAAGTGTCTGCGAAAGTGTTTATAATTTAAATGTCTGTATTCTGTTTTGGGTGCAATGGTTTGGAACTTGTGGAATTAAACAATTCAGGACTTGTAGAATGTCTTGTTAATTAGCCAACATTAATATATTTCCTCTGATTTTACAGTGAAAAGACACAGCTAAGTAAAAAAACCCCTAGGGGTGGAAAAACCTTCAGTGCTAACACTACATGTTTTCACTAAGATGATATCTTAAAAATCTGAAAAATTAATCAAAAGGACAATAGTACCTTGGAGATAAAATACATTTTAGATCAATCAGTTTGAATTAAAACCACAAAGCAAGATATACTTATTTGTTCTTTAAGGAATTTCTACAAAATAAAATTTATGGATTATGAGTTTTGACTGCCACAAGGGTAAAGGGGGAGTTGCCCTTTTGATTGCCCCCATGTGCAAAATGCCAATGCCTTCTGTGCTCAGGGCACACATCCAGTACAGGATTTGAGTAACCTTAATGGTCTATAGGAACATGCAGTTTGTAAGATACATCCTAAATGTGGAAAAATTACTGTGTATCAGCAGACTGACTCTACAACACCGATGCAGAAACTGGATATGTCCAGTAAATATCGCTCTTCCAGTCCCTGAGCTGGTAAATTCAAAATACACGGGATAAAACCATCTCATTGCACATCCATGTTTGAGTCGATCTGCACATGTGCAGTAGCTACTTGTATAATCTGCCAAATTTCAATAAATTCTCAGTTGACAAAAAGCCTACATCTTCTGTTTATGCTCAGAGTTTCCAGGGAAACCAGACACAAAATAATCTCAAGAAGAAGACACGACTCAGTACTGCTACTGTATGACAAACTGTAGGTGCAGATTCTGAGCAGGACCTCCCCAGACCACTGTAGGGACAGATGGCTACAGTTCTGTCCACTTTTCTTGTGGCTGAGACCATATGGACAATTTTCCAGACCCTTAAATTGAAAAACACCACTTTAAGAAGCAACTAAATAATTCAAAAATAATATTCTTAAGTCACAGACTAAGTTGCTTCAGTCATTCTTGTCTTGGGGTGATTTTATGATAATACTGTATTTCCCTATCATCTGCTGTATGCCCAGAAATGAGTCCCACAGCTTTAAGCTGGGTCTAAAAAAAGAGGGGGGGAAGCCGGACAAATTTTTCAGCGTGGTTTGTGTTCAAGGACTCACAGACTCCTCCCTATTGCTCAGCTCTGCTTGCAGTGGGAGAGAGTACCTTCCTGCTTTTAGCTAGCCTGTTAGCTGAGGCAATAAATTTTTCCTATACTGGCCCACCAAAATCCTCCAGTAACTTCTTCCTCTTCTGGAACTGTTCAGCCTAACTGTGATCCAAGAACCAGATCACTGGACCCCATGGACCGGCAGGGAGGCTGCAGGGATGCTGCGTCCCAGCCTTGGACCTCGGGAGGGGCCGAGACAACTACAGAGGGAACTCTAAATCGACCAACTTTTATTCATTTTTCCTGTGCCCTGCCAGCACTTTGTTTGTTAAATAAATAGTTTTTTTCATTTTCATCCAAGAAATTATTTTCACATTGGTGGGGGAGGGAGTGCCAAAAACCTGTCTTTAGGGGAGACGTTCATTCCAGAGCATTTTCCTCCTAAATTTGTCACAAACCAAAACAACCTTTTAAGTGTGGAACTGAGCTGTCCAGTTGTTGCTCGAACTTCCTACTCGCTTTACTTCTGGATGGAAGGAGAAGATGTTGTTGCAAGGGACATTCTGCATGAGATTGAAGAAATCCACACACAATGGGTCCCAAGCGATAAAGATTTGATCTGAACCACTCTGAAATATCTTCAAAAGTTTTGGCTCTTGTAGTTACTTTTGTATGTGCCACTAGATGATTATTGAACCCCAATATTCCAAATAAAGAAGCAAGTACTAAACATGCTAAATAAAATATAAAAATTAGAAATGCTACAAAAGAGGTCTACAGAAGTGAACCGACATCTGAGACAGCTGCATTACAGTGAGCAGCTGAAGAAATATTTCTGCTAGTAGAGGGATCTTTTGTTTAGTAAACAAAAGCATAACACTGTCCAAAGACTGGAAGCTGTTGCTGGACAAATTCAAACTAGCAATTAGGTTGTGCAATTAACCATTGGAATAATTTGTGCAGGGATCTGGTATATTCCTTATCATTGTCAGTTCTTAAATCAGCATTGGCCGTCTTTCTAAAATATACTTAGTTCAAACAGCAACTCCTGGGCTTGATGCAGGGGTTTTATGCAACAAGTTAAACTACAAGTTCATCTTGATCTGGATTTAGTTTCTCTGAATATGTCCAACACTGCTACTCAGGCAAAATCCTCTGGCAGAAAAGTAGTAGCATCCTAAACCACTAGAAGCAGGTGTTCTGGGAGCAAGGGTTGGAGACCTTTAGGATATTTTATGACTTTTTTTTCCCCTTTAAGACATTTTTTGCAATATTTTTGAAGCTTGGTTTTGTTCCAATAGCCAACAGTGTTTCCGGTTTGTTCTCCCAACTCCCAAAAACCCTTGTGTGTGCAGGAATGCCATCTATAAAGCCAGACCTTTCTCTTATGTCATTTGTATAAATTAAAGAAAGATGTGGACTAACTGGAAGGAGTCCAGGTGAGAGTCAGTGAGAGTAATCACACATCTAGAAAACATGGCCTTGTTCAGTCAAGAAAAGAGACATCAAACTTTCAAATACATAAAAGGCTGTTGAAAAGACCCTATTTTTCATGGTCAAGATAGGTAAAATAATCATAGGAAGAGGGATTGACTTTGCTGTGAGGGAAAGCTTCCTCCAAGTACAGTAGCAGATTGCCTGGGGAAGTCTTGGAGTCTCCATTTGGAGATACTGAAGATCTTCATCTAACAGGTTAGGCTAATTTTTTGGGGGGATTAAGGTCTTTTCCAGTGTGAATTTCTAGGGTTCTATGAAATAGGTCTAACTGCATTGTGCATCTGCAATACCCCTGGGGATCTATAAATAAAAAATCCTTCTATAGTAACCATATAGTATTACTGCAGTGATATATGTGATTGGGGAGTCACTATGCATAAATTAGTTCTGCACCATTGAAAATCCAGTAACACAGATATTTTAAAATAGAGGTCTAATTATAAATCAATTCGCTGTCTTCCACTCATACATGTATTCTGTCTAGGGGATGTGAAAATCATACAGTTTATTTTCCTCATCAATAAAGGTACAGGCAGATTACTCAAACAGAAGAATCATCATGCTGATTGTGAGGCTGATGGTTATTTTGGAAGAGTCACAGAACAGTCTAAGTAGGAAAGCAGGTCTGGTGATGGCCTCGTCCAACCCCACACTGTAGACCAGGGTCAGTGGGAGCAGGGAGCTCAGGGACATGTCCAGTCAGGTTTTGAACATCTCCAAGGTTCTTCAAAACATCCTTGACACTCCATGTACTTTTATTCGTGTCCTATCGACCACTCATAGCAAAAAAGTCTCTTATGTTTATGTTTTAATGGAACTTCTTTTATTTCCATTTCTGCCCCCCGACTTCATCTGGTCTGTGGGCACAACTGAGAATGGCCTACTGCCATCTTCTTTAATCTCCTCGCCAGGTACTTACATACACTGGTGAGATTGATACCATACATATGAGAAAAGTGATCATCTCATCATCTTGAAGACACACAGGATAAGCACTGCTAGCTGTTAGTCATCATTTATGTAAAGAAAGCACAGGGACTGTGAGGTGGGATCAGACCATAAATGCAACTTCTGTGATACAATTTCACTAATATCATTGGTATCAGATTCTCCAGTGTAGGAGGAAGTGGAAATATAATTTTGTTCTAATAAGCTGTGCAGACAGAAGGGGTCGTCTCTCTGACTTTCTTGATGGCTGGCTGCAGGAGCTCTGTGCCATAGAGATGTGGAAATGCTGCCCAGGTTTGTGAGGTGTCCTGTGATGAGGCATTAGCAAGGACTAATGGGGGAGAGCTACATTCATTTAGACGCCAAACCAGCCCATATTTCTTATTTCTCCAGATAGATCTCTAAATGTTTTAACAGTATCTGCTGCTGGAACAAACATCTGTATGTGAAGTTATGTATATACATATTTTTGCTTATGATTAGAAGCATCTCAGCCTTCGTAAAATAACTGAATTCTTTGTTTCACTCATTCCTGTGACAGGAAGTTTGTCAAGCTCATTTCTCCATATGTCAGGAGTATTTTGAATGTTAATATAGTTATTCAGAAATATCAGCTCTTGGGTTTGGAGCTTTTTTTCCCCTTTTTTCTGGTCTTTGAGGAAAAGCTACTCCTTTTTTGCTCATATGAAATTCTCTTTGGATCAAAACATGACTTGGTTTTGAAACTATATGAGTCTATCTCCCATAGAAATGATCCTCAGATATTTGGAATCCATGATGCAGAAACAATACACCCATACTTCTCCCTGTGTAAGGTCACAGCATTTTATGCTGGGATGGATGTTCCCTACCAGTGCTTACTAACACTCGAATTATTTACTGACAAATGTGCTGTTCTGGTGGTAAAAGCACAGCACCTCTCTCCTTCCCTTTCTTTCCAAGTCTATGAATAAATAATGGTTGTTTTAACTTACTCTCAAAGGGTTTTTTTCCACCTTTTTCATGAAACTTTATGACTTTTTAATTGAATCTATTCTTACCATTCTTACAGTATAGCTTGAAACGTGTGGAACAGCTGCTATTTTTATTTACTATAGATTAAACTTCCCACCCTATTATACTGAAGAGCTATATGTAATTTGTTATTTGCACTTGGAAACCCCTCTGTGAAGTTTACTAACTAATATTCTCATTTCATAGCTTGGAAAATATAACCTTATAAAGCCAGGGCAGCTTTCCCGAGATGGCACCAAGGGGCAGTGGCCCCAGAGTCCTGTGAGAGCTCCCCTTCATGCTGGGGAGCTGACCCTGTCTTGTGGGACCCAGCAGAACCCAGCTCCCTGCTCACGGTGTGCATGACATGCCGCTCTGTACAATTATGTCAGTAAATTTTCCAGATTTTAGGTTACTTTGTTTTACTGGCCTTATTCACATTTGTGTCATAATCACAATAACAGGACAGGTGTGCTGTTTTTCTCAGCAGCGGTCCTGGTCCCCAACGGAGCCAACTCCTTGGCCTTTGACCTCCAAGTTTATCCGCTCAGGAAACCAGTTTACTGCCTTGCAAAACAGCACACCCCTATGATTAGCACTTAATTACAGTGAAGCCAGTAGCAGCTCTGCTAAAGTTAAGTTGACTTTTTGTATATGGATCATATTTTTGCATGAGTTAAAGTTTCTGGCAATCAGGTTGCGTCATGTTGAGAGCCTACAGACAACTGCATTTTATTGCCTGTTATATGCATCTGTGTATGTAGCTACACAAAAATCAGGGTAGCAATTCAGTCAGTTTTACTTACCTTGTTCTTTCTCCTTCCAGCATTTCAAAAAATATATGAGGCACCCCAATTCATAATCCTATCTAGGCACCACTCAGTGAGGACAGTGTGTGCTTTAATCTGCGAGTCAGTTACCTGGACTTCACAAACCTAATGCAAACTCACACGAATACTACCAATATGGGACCTTAAAATAAATAAAATTTGTGTCAGTCTGAATTTTGAATCAGGTACCCTTTTCTCAGTCCAGGATCTTAGTCAAGATGTAAGCATCCCAAAAAAACCCCAAAAAAACAAACAAACAAAAAAAAACCCCCAAAAACTTGCTAGAAATTCTGAAAGTAGGACTCCTAGCAATCTTTTAAAGTGTTTTTGGAAATGTTGAACACAACACATATAGAAAAGTTAAAAAACTACTAGTGAGCATTTCAATTCCATTTTTCCTAAGTATCAACTCTAGTTTCTGTTCTTTTGAAAGAACTTTGCTACATTATAAATTAACATCTGACAAAAATATCTCAGGGGTAGCAATAAAATAATGATACTTTTGCCTCCAGTTTATATTACGTTACCAAAAATAATGAAAAAAAATTGTTGCCCCAGAGAGACTTGGAAGATATTCAGATACAGTAGAGCTGGGTGTGACATGAGAAGATAGATAGATTACACAGATAGGACTGAACCAGTTAAGAAACTTTTGGGTATTCAGCTATCCAGTGTAATATCCACTCTGCTGAGTGAAGGCTCTACAACTCATAATGAGTTCATATCATAAGACTCATTCCACAGCACGATAACTTCTTAAAAGTTATTCCATTCTGTGGTAATTTTTAAGGAGAGATGCTCAGTTGTTTAAATGTTTCTGAAGTGAACAGATAACATATCTGCATGTTTTGCAGATGCATATCTTTCCCCAGACTGAAAGAATCTTGAATGCAGAGTTACATCCCTTATAATCACTGTTCTTCTGTTGAAGAGCAACAGTATTTTTTAATCGTTGTTCCAGATTTCAGATACAGCCCATTCTGCCATCACTACAAGGTGAGTCAAACTGTCTAATGGTTCTGTTATTTTCATACTACCCCGGCGTGTACTGAGAGTCTGGTAGTTCTGTATCAATTCATCTCTTGGCTGAGACATCAAACTAAGATTCTGACCACTTATTGTAATTAAAAATCCCCATAAGCTTTTCACAAAGCATAGGTGCTCACCACAGTGTCCTGACAAAATTCCAGTTTTGCATAATTACATTCTGTTCGTATATAATATAATTATATGAAATAATTATATTCTGCCTGAAATCCCCATAAAGTTTCATCTGGATGTAGGAGCCTTCTTGTTTCCAATCTCAAGCTGTTGTGCAATGCTGCTGTCTGCTCAGAAATGTGAATCACAGACAGTTGATGGAGTTTCCTGTTTGTTTATATTTTATTTCAATACACCAATTTTTGAAATTTTTAAAACATTGCAAAAGGGCTTAGTCAGACTTCTTAAAAAGTTCATATGTTGTTTGCTAAAGACCAAGAAAACCAGCCATGTTCTGAGAAAGCTGCAAAATAGTTCTGAAATCTTTGCCTGCAGATTTTTTATGCCTTTCCCCAACTGTGTTGGGTTTGTATGGTAAGGTTTTGCATGGTATGGGCTACAGAAGGGGTGGCTTCTGTAAGACGCTGCTAGAAGTTTCCCCCACATTCAACAGTCAGCTGGCTCCAAGACAGACCTGACACTGGCCAAGGTCAAACCCTTCAGTGACAGTGCTAGTGCCTCTGGAATAATGCATTTAAAAAGGAGGAAAAACATTGTGCAACCACAGCCAAAGAGAGAGGAGTGAGAACATCTGAGAGAAACAGCCCTGCAGACACCAAGATCAGTGAGGGAGGAGGGGAAGGAGGTGCTTCAGGCACCAGAGCAGAGGTTGCACTGCAGTCCATAGTGAAGACCATGGTGAGGCAACTGTGTCCCTGGAGCACCCACACTGGAGCAGGTGGATGCCCAAAGAAGGCTGGGATCCTGTGGGAAGCCTGCACTGGAGCAGGGTCTGGCAGGACTTACGGGCCCATGAAGAAAAGAGCCCACTTTGGAGCAGGTTTGCTAGTAGAACCTGTGACCCTGTTGGGGACCATGTTGGAGAGACCTGCTGTGCCCTGTGGAAGGAGCCCAGCATTGGAGCAGCTTGTGAGGAACTGCAGCCCATGGGCAGGACTCACATTGGAAAAGTTCATGGAGGGCTGACTCCCATGGGAGGGACACCATGCTGGAGTGGGGAGGAGTGTGAGGAGTCCTCCTCCTGAGGAGGAAGGAGCAGTAGAAACAACGTGTGATGAACCGACCACAGCCTCCATTTCCTGACCCCCCTCTGTTGCTGGGGGGAAGGATGTAGAGAAAATTGGAGGGAAGTCAAGCCCACGAAGAAAGGAATCAGGGGAAGAGGGAGAGTGTTTTCAAGATTTGGCTCTTATTTCTCATTACCTTACTCTGATTTGATTGGCAATTAATTAAACTAATTTCCCCAAGTCAAATCTGTTTTGCCCATGTTGGTAGCTGGTGAATTATCTCTCACTGCCCTTGTATTGTCCCATGAGCCTTTTGTTATATTTTATCTCCCCTGCCCAGCTAAAGAGAGAAGTGATAGAGCAGCTTTGGACCTGGTGTCCAGACAGGGTGAACCCACCTCATCAACTTTATCTTTTCTTCAGAGACAAACAGAGTAACTTTATACTTTTATATTTGTTGTTTGTTTATCAGCATGCACAGATTTTGACGATAGTTTAGGACTGATTCCTCAGGATTTTTATAAGTGCTATAATAATCCACAATTTTACTTTCTGTGCCAATTCAGTGCACGGCAGACAATAAGCTACACTAATTTAATTTTACTTTTCTCCACACTGTAGTTCCATTAGGCATGGTTTCATATCATTAATGCAAATACATGAAGGTCCACTAATAATGAAATATTGCCATGTCATTTCTGGAAATGGCAATACAATTTCAGGAAGAAGCAAAGCAATATGTGAGAGTCAAATTGAATTGAAACAAGATCTCTGTGGGGCTTTACAGTGCTGCCACTGTGGTGTCACAAGAGAAACAAAAGCAGAGCAAGTTGAGAAGGGAGAGAGGAAAGAATATAAAGCTAAAAGCAAAACAAAATGGGTCAATGCAAAACCAAATAGATGAGCTCACAAGACAAAAATTCAAGCATGTATTACTTGAAGTTATGTTAGCTTTTAAACTAAAACCTGGTTAAAATATAAACAAAGCCTACTTGAGAGATTAACGTTTTTGTTGCCTTTATATATGCTTGCACATTGTTCAATACAGTGCTTACTACCATTCTCTCTTCTCTCATAGTGCTCTCTACTCGGTCATATCCATCATTACTGCAGAACGCTGTCCCCAATGTACGTTCTTTGCAAAATCCTTGAAAAGATGAAATTTAGATGAGGACAGGGAGCTCATGGCAATGGAAAGCTTACTGGCACAGGCTAGACCAGGAGGCACCAATGCAGGTGTTGTCATGTCCATGTCTATCAACAGGAGATGTCCCTGGAGCGAGATGTTCCTTCATTCCAACAGAGAGCACAAGTGAGGACACACCTTTCTGCAACACAAGTAACCCAAATGCAAGATTCAAGAATACAAATGTGAGAAAAATGATTTAACATCAAACACATTTTTCTCCCATGTTTCAGGCCCTTGTACAACTTCTAGTCAGTTAGGAAAGTAGGAATGTATATGAACTACCAGCTAGGTAACTTTTACTTTGTTTTATGCCTAGTTGTAGTGACATTCAGACATTGGACCACTTTTTGTAACACCCTAGCCCTTTTAATGTCTGTTTCTTTCTACTTATTTGGTCAAACTCTACAATAATGTCTGAGACAATTGTCTCTTTCAAAAAATCTGTCTCTTCTGGTAACTAGGACATACAATTTCCACTTCATGGTTCATGAAGTCCTGGGAGGAGGAAGAGGGTTTTTAAGAGGTTTTACACATATACTTTAAAAAACCTAAAAACCACAGTACTAAAGGATTCAAGTTTCTTAGGTAGGGTTCTGCACTTTTCATGAAAATTCCTAGGAGTCTGAAGTTCAGACTGAAATCTAGTGGGAGACAGGAGATGAGAAGCCCCTTACAGACACAAGTGATCTGAATTCTTGTATGGCAGATCCCAATCGAATGTTCAAACAGTAGAAAATCTGTTGCTCTAAGATTAAATCAGACCTGCACAAGCATATGAAATAGGCTGTTATACTCTGCTCTACCCATATTTATTTCCTGAATTTGTGTTTGGGGCTTTTTTTCCCATTTTATTTTATTACTCTTGGCCTGATACACTGCCTCATAGAGTTTTGATTTTTATCTTGCTGCTGATGCATTTTCTCTCCTTTATTTAATTCACATAACTCCACTTGTGACTTTCACCCAGCGATGCTAGATTTTTTCTAAAATCTCACCAGCTTTCTCCCTCATATACTGATATATTTGTGCATTCTATGTCATCTTTAATAGCCCTGCATAATGCCTGGACATCATCTGTCAGTTACATGTCGAATATGCAGCAGCCTAACTAAAACGTAGCATTTTGGTGCTACATAAATGACATTTCCAAAGGAATATAAAGGGAGATAAATATATCCTGCTTAATGCATTTTCATCAATCTTACACAAGTGTCATGATGAACAAAAATGCAAAATAAGATCATGGTTACCGTGCTTTAAACAACATTAAAAGTCATAAAACAACTGCACTTCTTCTGCTTATTTTTCTGTATAGAATGTCTCAGAAAGATTTAGTGCATCTAATTACAGATAAAGCCTCTGTACCTTTTACTAAAAGAAACAGAAATTAGCTTAATCAGCTTTAAATACAAATAAACAACCCTATCATTGAATTATTCCATTTGTTTTATCAGACTCTGGATTCTGAAGATTTCTATAATCATCCATTTTTAATATTTGCTGCATAATTTTTTTATATTGTAATTCATAAATTTAAAAAATGGTATTGTTTATTTCATATAAAAGTGTTCCAATTTTCCAATAAGAAGCCAGTGCTCAAGATGTTTTTTATCAAATATTTAACTTTTCATAGACACAAGATTAAGATTATATTTTGAAATAAAAAGCTGGCAATGATGAGAGAAGAAAGAGTTTTTTTTAAAATTGTCATATTATTTGCTAACAGCAGTAATCCTCTTGTTTTTTATTTCTTCTAGCTATGGGGTTAAAGAGCAGACATCCAGCAAATACAGGCTGGCTACCTAAAAATAACCCTTAATCTAGACCCACTTGTGAAAAAATTAAATCCCATTTAGAAGTGAATGTCCTATTTGCAGTATTGGAAGTATGGAAATGAAATATTTACTTTAGGGTTATACACAGTTGCAGCACTTTATAACTGACTACTACTTGTTATGAAAAGCAAATTTTCAACTTTTGCATGTAAGTATTCACATACAGTAGCTTCAATTTATTCACACAGTCAAGAAGTAGAAAAATGTTTATTGCCTTGGTATCAAAAATACCTGAGCAGCAGCACCAAGCTCTCAGTCCTCATGTCAAACTGTTCACACAGTCCTTAAGCAAACCTGTTCTCATTAAGATATTCATAGAAGTTATCAAGCAAATGCTTTTGAATAATGAATAAATTCAAGAATATCAAAACCAGCTTCCAGACAACTAACAAACAAAGGAAAGTCTAAATTTGTTCAAATAAATTATTCACTGTGAATTATCTGATCAGGTCTAGCACTAAAATATAAGAAGTATTTCTCAGAGCATATGTGACTGATAACAGAACCCCCTAAAGCAGATGGAAATGTGTCTGTATCTTTGCAGAATTTACAAAACAGACTAGATGAGCATAAGAAGGAAGGTCCTTCATTTCCTTAGTACCAACTTCCACATCTAATATTAGAAGAAATAGGTGTAATGGAAGCAGAGTAAGTAATAGAATCATAGAATGATAGAGTCATTTAGATATGAAAATATTCTTAAGATCATTGAGTCCAACCATTGTCCCAACACTGTGAGATTCACCACTAAACAATGTCCTCAAGCCCCACACCTACATGTCTTTTAAATACCTCCAGGGATGGTGAACCAACTACTTCTGTGGGCAGCCTGTTCCAAAGCTTGACCACCCTTTTCGTGAAGTTTTTCCTAACACCCATATCAATAAACTTCAGATAAAGTGATTTGGGTTGTTGTCAAAGACAAATTCCTGTTCTCAAAAGGCCAATCTTTAGAGTGACGCTTAAGTAAGTGAATTTTATTTGATGAGACAAAGATAAATTTGAGTGAAACCAATTTGACCTAGTTCAGTATGACACATCACAATAGTCAGTATAAATACTCTTTCGAACATGTAACTACCAAGTGATAAATGGTTCAAGAAGGACCACCAATAGCATAAATTTGGCAAGTTAACCTCCCTTTTTAATCCTATATGTGTATTAGTTTCCACTTAATATGGATTTATATTGGTAGAAGAGAGAGTAAAGAACATGCATCGTAGCTGTGATAAATAAAACTTAAAGAAATCTAAGCACTTAGACCCAAAATAGTGTTTCTGAAAACTCCTGTTACATATCCCAGGAAGCATCTAAGATCCCTAACTGCTTTACTTTTTGTGTTTCTTAGGCAGTGATACAAAAAGGGCACCCCAAATTCCTTGCCTTGAGAGAACAGAAGAGCTCAGTACTTAATTCCTGTTTAAATCAAACTGAAATCCAAAATCAGGCATTTCTCAATTCCCCCCACCCTGCCACAGTTCTCTAGGACTTTGATCTGGAAAATGTTATCAAAGCATACCTAAGACATAGCAGTTGTAGTAGGCTCTGCATAAAAGGCGATTGCTGCTGCTATTCTCTATGTAGGATTCTTTGCTTGGGAAGTGGGAGACCAGAGGGAGAAATATTCTTGCTCTCTACAGATATTTTTAATTAGGTGACCTGGATTCAGCTAAATGAGGGTTCAACATCCACTTCTTCCTTCTTCCTGAAGATGAGAGTCTAATTTACTCAGAATAATGGGAAGTAAGACACTCTTCCTATAAGTAGCTGCATGTATGTACAATGGTTTAGAAGTCATTGGATGGAAAGAGAGAGTTATCAGTTATGCCACATGCTACAGCATAATGATTGAAGTTCTTCCTAGATGAAAGAAAACCTGTTTTTCCTGTGAGTGCCCAGGGTCCTCCCTGGATTTTGTCTTGAGACTCTCCCTTCACTGTCTTTTTTAATTTTAAAAAAGCTGTGCTCACTTTTCTTCATACTCTCTCAACACATCACAAGTCTTGAATTTTAAATTCATTTACTTTTTAAGATTATGGCACAATTCCACAATATTTAGAGGGAATTCTTGTTGAATGAAATCTGCCTGACTCCTTGGTGGGAATGGATGGGGGCATCCTGGATTTGATACAGATCCTATTCTGCCTGATATATCCGCATTGAGCAGAGTAGAACGCAATGGATCAGCTGGTTGGATTATTCAGGGAGTGCAATGTTTTCTACATTTCTCAGCTGTCCCTCTTTTCTTCACCCAAAAACTTTATAGGTTGAATGTTTAATTCCTTTCTGTGGAGGTGGGGGATTTCAGTTTTTATGACTTCACGCTGGGGAAGAACTAACGTGGTTGTCTCCCAGTATCTGGACACTTTTACTAACAACCCATGAGAATGAGAATAGAATTATCAATGAGAATAGAACCAGCAGCATTTCACAAAGGGAAGTGAAGGGCCACAGCTTATGGACTCCTGGTGAACAGCAGCATGTGGGAGGGCCTGATTCCTCATCTTCACTGTTCCATAAGTGGCTATCACCAAACACCTCAGCCTGCTGATTTCAGGTGTTTCCCTATGGATGCTGTATATATCTCTCTGAAGAGCTTACCTTTAACCTAAAGGTCAGTATTCAGAACAAGAAAATTCTTCTTACCTAAGGTAAGGTGCCAGCTTATAAAAATACAAAATCAAATACATTTCAAGTCTGGTTTTTCCCTCTACAAAATCACAAGCTTTTTGACTTGAAAAAGAATGGTAAACATTATGTCTCTAGGCAAGCCTCACTTCAGAGATGCTCTTGGTTGAAAGTCAGGTTCAGAATTTATCTTTGAGTGGAATATTTACATGTTCTCAGCTCTACCCAATAATATGCCAGTCAATTTAACCTTTTGTGCCTTGAAAAAATAGTCTATTGTGCAGCACAAAGAATTCACATATAAAACTGTCCATGACATCATCTTGACTGAATATGTTGCATGCAACCCATGCCTGCTTACAGCCTTGACAATTTGGGTAGATAGTACTGGAGTCTTGTCATAATGTGGGCCTTAGGGTATGAAGGCCATTTTTCCTCTATAATCTTTACGTTTAAAGAAGAGTCAAGTTGTTTTTCTGAAAATATATTGAAATTTGTTTTGATTTTGAAGCAGCAGCTCCCTACCCTGTGACTTCTTAAGTTTAGTCTCATCTGTCCCTCCCTCCATTTTCTTTATTCTTTAAGAAAGTGGGGAAAAATGTAAGAATATTCCAGGGTTTGTTAACAAATCCAGCTGTAGACCATGGACATGTCACTACACATCTATGGACTTGAGAAAGTAAATATATGCAATCAGATCCCCTTTTTTTTCCTGACATCTGCTGAGGTTTTACAGATTTTTAAACTTTATTTCACCTCAAATTATCATTTTAACTAGCAGTGACCAGGCAGGGCTGGTGTGCCAAAAGCCCTTTACAAAAAAAACCTATTTCTCCTATTTCCCCCTTTCCTTCTTTGCTTCAGTTTGGGAAAGCAATAATAGTAATGGACTGGTCAGCTCCTAGCCTCACATAAGAGGTGAGGCAGCAGCACCAGCAGTTCCTCTTCCCAGGTATTGCTGTGGCAAGCTCTTTTTCATTTCAAACAGTGGTGGTCTTCTGGTGGGAAGAGTTTGTTTTTCATAGAGCAGGTCTCCATCTCCTTCAGCAGTTCATCTTGTAGGCCACTTCTAAATTAGAAGATTTATGTTTCCTCTTACCATGTGCAGCCTAGCTCACAAGGCCTCTGTTGCAAGGATAGTATCTCTTGTCTCCTTTTAAACAAAAACTGCTTACTAGACCTACTCCTGCAAGACGCCTGTACTCTAGGAATTTTTCCTAGGTGCTTATGTATATCCCTTCTTCTTTTCTGTTTTTCTAGCACCATAAATCTCATGTGAATTTCTACGTTGAGGAGCAAGAGTCAAAGGAAGCTGCAGAGATTGTTCCTCCCAAGACCAGAGCACTGGATACTCTCTCAAACACCTGAAGTTTTGGATCTGAGCTTCCCCCAGGCAGAAGTAAGCATTGTATCAGATCTTCGCATGAAGTCATGGGGGAGTGATCTAACCACCAGACCCTAAGCCATGAAAAAGAAATATTTATCTTCTTTAATTTGATGTGGTGGGAAGAAGTGGAAGGCTATATTATATGAACTGCTTTTTTGATTTATTGCAGAAACAGAACACTCAGCTCCAGTATCATTAGTTAGTCTCCACTGGACTATGAAATTGTAGCAATTACATTAATTAATGTGGGATAAAAGGCAACCAGACAAAAGAAGAGAACTGAGAAGGCACTTGGAAATGCTTTCTGTGTGAAAAAAGCAAACAAACACAAAAAGTCCCCACTCACAGCCCCACCAGTTTGCTGGTTCTGTTCCTCAGCTGAGCACAAACACAGGCCCAACAAGAAAGATTAAGTTTAGCAGCTGGTTAAAGTGAGCAATTCCACTGAAGCCACAACTGCAGTAAACCAGGAATGGGTGTTTCTAAACTTAGCAGCTCACAGTGATTATGCCCTGGTGAAATCAGGACAAGATTCAGCACTTTGGGTCCTTTGCAACTTGAGACATTATATTATCCTTTGTGAGAATCTGTAGAATACAGCTACTCATAGGAAGACTTATAGGATCAGTCTTGGATTAGAATTGAACCTCCTGCATATCTCCTCACAGCGCTGTAGTCCTTACTAATATTTCTCTCCATAGCATATGCTGTTCCCTTGTAGTGTGTACTTCCTTATGTGGTTCAGAACAGCTGGTGACCATTTGATGACTGCAGATAATTAGTGTTTAATTGTTGCCAGTTATGTTTTCACCTGTTCTAGTTAGAAAGCCTTCCATTGTGTCAAATCCAATTACTGCATTTGCATCCTTTTCTAAAATGAAACAGATTGGTGAAAACCCCTTTATCAGGAGGAAATCAACCCTTTGTGCAGCAGCTTTCCAGGAACATTTCAACTTGAGTTAAACAATTACTGAAATCACACACATGTATATAAATTAATTGAGATCAACCTGGAGAAAATTCACATACTGCTTTAAAAAACTTTGCGTGATAACCAAAGCTTTGATCACCTGTCTTTAAATACAAATGATGACTTTTCTCCACCACTTTTGTACAATTCTGAGAACATATATTAAAGGGGTCATTTCTTTTCTTTTCTTACAGGATTTGCCAGCTAAGTATCCAACATTGCAATGAGCTTGCAGCGATGATGCCTCTCCAGGTAAGTCTATCAGTGAGAAATGATTAGGGCCTGTCTGCTGATCTAAATATGCAATATGTATTCAATAAGTACAATTATTCCTCAGTTATGCAGCTATCAGAACCACATCAGTGATGTTAGCCTTCTGAAAAGATCACAGAAGATTTGCATACTCCAAGCTATAAAAGGACAAACGTTGTGCGATGGAGCAGTGGTAGGGCTAAAATATAGTTCTGGACAAAGTGAGATTTTAGATGAAAATGCTGTAATGCAGTCATAGCTTATTGGATACTGAATATGGAAATTGGTTGGTGTCCTAATTTTGAACAATACAAGAAGTATGAGTTTTCTAATACTTGAACATAGCATTGGTAATTGAAGCAAAATTTAAAAGTAAGCATTAATAGAAGTCAAGTTTTCATTGATTCTGATAAGCTGATAAACTGAGTAATTCTTAACAGCATATTCTAAGGTCTTCTGGGATGCTAGAATTACATCTTTCTTTTTCTACCTTTTTTCCCCCTTGTTCTTGCATTTTGTAGTTGTAGGAGGAGACAGTATTCAGACTGTATCATAAGCCAAACTCACAAAAGGAGAGCTGACCTGGGCAGATTTAATATGTGTTTTTTTTCTAGAGGGAGGAAATATAACCTTCCTCAGTAGTGAAAACAAGCCCTTAGACAGGGAGCATGGAGATGCTCAAGAAAGGGGTAAACAAATGAGACTTTCAGTTCTTATTTTTGTCAACAGAGACCTGCAGTGTCAGATTCTGTAGAAACACATTAGCTGTAATAATGGTTAGAGATGACTAAGTACACCAAAATATTGAGAGCTGATCAGTGTAGGTAATTATTTCTCATTTCTGTGAATTCTTGGAGCTCTGGAAGGAAGTCTCTCAAAGGTGTTTTAATGCATCTTACACTTTAAAGAACACTTTTTCTCAATCACAATGAATATACAGTGAATGCATAAGTTACTGAGCACTGTTCAAGGATCAGAATACCCAAACCTCTATCAAGTAAATCACATTTCTTTTTATGCAGTCATAACACTAAGTGATTTTTCAAAAAATATATGACTTACTGAGAATAGAAGCATCAAAGCTTATAAAAAGTAGGGTGCATCCTCACTGGGCTTCAACAAGAGGCCTGCAATGTAATTTTTTTACTGCTCAAGTAAAAGGACACATCTGGTTTGTGCTGCTGGGACGCGTGTCTGGAAGGCTGCAGAGAATCCAGGAGAAGCAAAGAAGCTGTTGGGAAGTTAATGCTGATTGCCTCCGTGACTGAGAGGCAGCAGTAGCTCTCTGGGGTTTTTAAGCCTACTTCCTTTGTTGTCACATCAGTTCATGCTTCTGTTGAGTCTCGGCTCTCCCATGTGTTGTTCTGCAACTTGGTCAAATCTGACTGAATCCAAATGGCTTCTTGTAAGAGTGTGGGATTAGCTCAAGTATGTGTCCCATGCATATCCCTAGAATGAACTCTTCAGCACAAGTCTTAAACCAGATGTCTCCTATTCCTCTAAAGAGTAGGGATCTGTCCTCACACCTTATTCACTGCTGATTACCTTCAATGTCAACCACAAACTGGGGCTGCTGGAAAGCAGCTCTCTTGTTTTAAGGCAGCTGTCCCTAATGTGCAAAGGTAAAGTCCTGCACAGAGAGACACAACATTGCAGGCTGTGGGGTCTGTCTACCTACAGAGCACCCTGTCAGGAAAGGACCTGATAAGCAAGGAGTTGAATGTGAGCCAAAAATTGTGGCCTTCATCTGTGGATAAAATCCAACAGTTCACTGGTCTGTACCACAGCACTGTAGCCAACAGGTTGGAGCAAGTGATTATTCGTTTGTTTTTAGCACTTGTGAGACCACGTTTCAAATCTTACTTGCACTTCTGGGTTCCCAGTACAAGACTGACAGACAAATTGAATGAAGTCTGGTGGAGGGTCAGAAAGATATTTGAGGGGACTGAGAATACAGTATATGAGGAACCAGAGACATGCAAAGATATGGTGTATGAAAAGCTGTGTGGGTTTATCCTGGAAATTAGAACATTCAGGGGGCATCTAACTGTTGTTTTTCAGCTTCCTAATGGGTATTTGCAGATTGATAATCCCTTGACAGTGCACAGCAAAGGCTGAAAGGCACAAGTTGCACAAGTTGCAGCAAAGAAATTAAAAATGCTTCTCACTGACAGTGATGAAACAATGAAACAGAGGCCCACCAAGGTGGGAAAATCTCCATTTTTGGAGGTACAACTAAGTCAACTGGATACAGCAAAGAACAAGCTTCAATGAGTTTGATGTTTTATCTGCTTTTGAAAAGTGCGGCAACAGTGAACTTCCAGAGATCCCCATTATGTGTTGAACCTCTTCTGCCCCATGTTCAAAAAAAGGGCTACCAGGGCTCTCCAGGATACCAGGCAGTCCATCTGCATCTGGTGTTTATCATCTGTTTTTGGAGTATATGAGATATATGTTTCTGAAGTTAACACCCATGAATAACCTGGAATAGCCTTCCTGCTTTTGGTGATGGACCTTTGTGGGGAGAAATAATCAAGGAAGGAGAGAGTCAAATTGTTCCTTGGCTCACTCTGTCCTTACATTACATCTACATAGTGACCTTGGCCCAAAACGTAATAGGGTTGTGGGAAGTAAGGGAGTCAGTGCCATTACCCTGCTGGAGAGCTTTGGGACATCTTACGACACAGAAGGGTGGGTTGAGGTGTGTGCTCTAGAGAGGCATGTCAAAACTGGATGTGGGGATGTCATGTAGGAGAGCTGATCGGCTTGAGCTCACTCTTGCCAAAGCACACGGCAGACCTAATTCGCACGAATCAATCTAAGGCCTATCGCAGGAAAGCAGCTGGATTAACCCACTGTGCTCAGAAAACACAAGCTTCAGCTGAGCCACTGCCACCAAAAACAAGGCAAAACCAGCCAGAGAGTCAATGCTGTGCACAGCACCATTGTTTATCAGCTAATGCATAGAAGTACACGCTTGCGGAGCTTTAGTCCTGGAGGCAATAATCTGCCAACAGCTAAAGTATGGAAAGAGGTGCTTGCAAACTTTTATTGATGGAGATAACAATCTTTGAACAGCAGGCACTGCTGGTATAGCACTGGATTTTGGTACCTGTGTGTTTCAAGAGCAGCAGGTTGGTAGCACTGCCTAATCTTGGATAAGACTTAATCTCAGCTAAACAAATGTTTCTAGGTTCTTATTCCTTGGGGGCTGCACCAGTAACAGTGTCCAGGTACACAGAACTACTGTGCACGGAGGATTTGTGGTTCCTTGGGATTCCCAGTGGTGTCTTGGCATCCTCTTCAGTCAGGCGGGAGGCTTGAGAGACATGGTATGCAAAGCTGCTGGGAAAAGGTGTGTATTTTAGGGACAAGGCATGTACTTGGAGGAATGGGGACAAATAGTTGGAAGGATAGTGTCAAAAGTATGGTTTTGGAAGGCTGATTTGGAAACAAATGAGGAAAGTAATGGAGTGGGACAATAATGCAATAAAATATGAGCAGAAAAAGGGAAAGTAAGGAAATATGGTGTGTATGAGGGTGTGCTCTGAAAAATGTTATTGGTGAGTTTGAATTTTGCATCTCTACCTAAGGACTAGAGAAAGGTGCTGGCAAGAATGGAAGAATGGTTGCATTGGTGGCTGTATGGATGTAAAAAATGGGTGTAGAAATGCACTACAGGCCTCTGTGTGCCCAAGACAGCTTTAAAATGAGAGCACAAGACAAATGTAGTGATTACTCTGGCTAGCAAGCAACCTGCTTACACAAGAAAGATCACAAACTCTACAGCTCTGAAGGATAGTTTTGTAGATCAACACTAGACTAGAACATCAAAGATTTGGTTGGAAAAGTTTTTCAGTTCTTTTGCACCTTAGTTTTCTATCCCCAAATAGTAGAAATAATATATAATAAAATTACATTGGATTTTTCTTCTTCTTTCCTTTTTTTTTCCCTCTTTGGAGTATAACTTTCTGCACAAAAGCAGTCATACTGTGAGTGCAGGATTCAAGTTTTGGATTAAAAATTCTTCAAAGTAGAAGCTGTTCAGCAGCAAGCAAAATGAAGCTTTGATTTTACTTGGGGCCTCCAGACATTATCACAATAGCATTGTAAGCCCTTGTCCTGGCTTGCTGGGGGAATCACAGCGATACTTGTGATTCCACAAAGCAGTGGCATATACTGTCGCCTTCCCTCTGAACTGTAGTGAGAAAAATGACTTGTACATTCTATTTTCAGCTCTTCGCTGTTTTGCTGTATGTCTGTAACTGCAAGAGAACACCCTACCACAGAGAACATGAATGAGCTCAAAAACATTACTTAAGGGTAGCTTAGAAAATATCCCAATAAAATTAAAACCCTTCCATAAAGTCTTGTGTAAACCCCCATGGGAAAAGATATGGAAAGAGAAAACTACATTGGAGTGGGTCTCCTGTCTCCTCACTTTATAAAAAGTAAATTCTTGAGAATAAATGTTTTATTGTGAATGGAAGGGTCCCCTGGACTTGCTGCTTCGGCAGTGGTTGCAGAGGGTTGCAGTCCTAGATCACAGGAACAGGCTCCAAAGGAAAGCAATTAATAGCCTCAAACAGCACCATATGAGCACAGCACACAGACTACATTTGTACCATGCCAGGCCGAGCAGACACACAAATTAACTCCCAAAAGCTGTGCACTCCAGTCACTGACTACAGCACTGTGCTGTGGGGCTCAGAGCTGGCCACGCCTTAGCTCTTTGCACTGTGTTATGCCTTGAAGATGTTTCAATAATTACCTCCCATGAAGGTGGTGCTCTTCCTGTTGGTGCCTAGGAAAATACTGAGAGGGGATGTAAAGACAAAAGGAGGTAAAGCGTATTCTACACTACTAAGGCAGGGGAAGGTTAGGTTGACTCTTATAGGGGCTATTTTTAGGCCCAGATTTTCAGAACCTTTGGCTGCATCAGCATTTTGGCTATGCAAGTTCTTTAGAGCTTTTTCCTGAAGAGCAACCAGTTTGAGAATTCAAACTGGGCATATTCAATTGTGACACTTAAAACTGCTGATAAGCTTGAAAGTTTTGGTCCAGCTGAGCTTTTACAGAGTTGGTTTGGGTTTTTTTTTAATGCTTTGAATTCACGTATTTTAAATAAAGCATTCCTCAAGCATCCATTCAATGACTTGAGTTTGCAACCTACAAACCCTATATTGCAGAAAAAGTATTTCAAGATTTTGGAGCTCACTTATCTTTTTTTTCCCTCAGCTTCCTAAGACATAAAATGAAGTAATCTCACCTCATAATGTGTGCCATAATCTGCTAGCATTGTACACGACCACACTTGGAGAATTTCTGAGATAAAGATCAGTAGTTCATATTGCTAAAAATATTACATAAAATGATAAAGATAAAACACATAGTATAAAATAGCGCTTCTCTGTGGACCTTGAAGCAGTTTCTCTTTCATAATATTCAGTTCAAAATGTATGGGCAGATGGGCAGATAACGCTGTTTCTCAACAGAATCACTATTAAAAGGGTGTTTCCTTGAAATTGTCTTTGGGTCATGCAGTGGTCAGCTTTTACTATACAGGCTAGATTCTTCTTTACTCTTATAATGCTCTTCACACCTATTTCTGAGTGATTCACACACCTTCAACTCTCCCCAGTGCTGAGTTAGCATGAAAGCCATGTTTTGTCTTCATAACTGGTTTGACAGTTTCCTGAAACATGCACTTTTGTGTCTGTGGGGAAAAGGGCTTATTATCATGCATAAAATCAGAACTCTTCAAAGACAGATGTGAATCCTGATATTGTATTCTTGTTTCTGAAGACTAATGTGTTAGATCTTGAGTGAGTGGCCAAAGGCAGGTGTATGTATGACAAAATGAGGTATTTTGGCAGGGGAAGGGTAAAGACTAAGAAAGAGCTGGACAGTCTGTACTCTGGATTCTCCTTTGAATTTCACTGAGAATACAACCCCATACTGCTGAGGCCATGAGATAAGCTAAACTCAAGCATAATTTCTGACCCAGGTACAGAATTTCGGGACCCATGGGCCTCAAAGTTTTCACATGCCTCTAGGGACATGCAGCTTCATGCTGCATGGGCAGCAAGACTACCTGCAGCCAGTGTGCAGCACCTGGGGCTGTCCGTAGAGTCTCTGGCTGCCTTCACTGCTCAGCATCAATCGTGTGGTATTTCCACCGAGGCAGACAGAGCATGGGCATGAGCATGGGCATGAGCAAAGCTTGTCTGAAACTTGCATCTGAGTGGAGGTGAGTTCAGCCTTGATTATGGCCCACAAGTGCAATAAATCCAGAGAGACCTGTTTGTGAGATCAAGTTAGAGGATCTCTTGTCTCCATCTGTAATTATGACTGTATTGTTCTAGTCCAATACCACTGACAGATACAGTGGTATTTCTCAGAAATACAGATGTACTTAGCAGTATCCTAGCTGGGATGGGACTTTATAAAGGGGAGGAAGAAACTTAAGGGATCCAGGGGCAATTATGTCAAAAGACCAGAAGGACCACAACCTTCAGCTCTTCTAGTTACTTGTGAAAGGAAAAGTCTTGTGTGGTTAAAAATAAGAACTACAACATGAAATTTCACTTAATGTGGGTGACTTCCAACATCACTCTTTGTCCAGCCTTTCATGAACTCCAAGTTAAACAGATCTTGCCAGAATTCAATCTTCTAAAGAAGGAAAATACGTCAGGTGGGAAAATGTAATTTATGTTTACCGAAAGTGCTTTAGTCTCTACACTTTTAGATTGTATTGTTTCCTAAAAAAGAAAGGGTTAAGGATGTCATCTAACCTAGGAAGGCAAGAGAGCAACCACTAACATTTCAGTGTTAACTAGGAATGAATGGCAAATGTTTGGTGGGAATGGTGACAGCAGTGATGTTGACAGTAGAAGAAGGGCTCCTTCAGACTTAATTGAAAGTAAATTGAGGCAGGGACATGTCTGTGAAGTGGAGTTGAAAAGGGCATGGGCAAGTCATCTGGATAATGATCACGGGTTGGAAATGATATCTGAGGAGTAACTTCTCTCCCTGAAATAGATCCAAATTTGAAGCATGTTAAGCCAAAAGGTAAGGGCCTGCCAAATTTGAAATAAAAATTACCTGATCCTGGAAAAGTTGATTTCACTATTTATTTTGTTGCTGATGACATATTTATTGTGGCAGTGCAGGCAAAATGCACAGGCATCAAAGGTCCTGCAGTGAAGCCTCAGATGGTGGTTGGGGCACTCTGCAAACCTAGAAAAGCCTTAGGCTTGTTCTGCCCTAGGATCAGGTCAGTGACTGGTGAGTCAGAGGTGACTACAGGAGTCTTAGCCAATAGCTGAATTACAGGCAGCAAGATCCCCAGGGTCTCTCCCATACCTCACTGAGTACCTTATGTTTACTAGGTCTAAGGCTGAACTTTTTAAAGCTTGTATTTGTGCTGGCACAAAACACTGCTTAATAGTCACTGATTTATCCTTTGTTGTCTATTACTCCCATTAGGTAAGATTTATAAATAGCTCTTACATTATATTCTTCTTTTCCTGCATCATCCTTGTCCATCAAAGCACCCAACACACCCATATTATTTTTATGTAATTAAGTTTTCCATTTTAATTTCAGTGACCTCCCTCAGACTGGCCCTCTCCCACAGGCAAAGTGATTATAAGGCAGACAGTGCTACCTCAGCACAATGTTATTTAGATGTGGTCACTAACCAAACCCCCAGATACCCACCTCAGCTCAACTTAGCATCCAAATTAAGAGCAATCATGAAATGGCCTGAATGTAGCCATCCAAATCTATTAGTACACAAATCTGAGGTGGCTTTACTAAAAATCTCAACGTGAGTCCATGGAATAAAGAATACTTTATTTTTCACTTTTGAAGTAGTACAGGAGCTACTGTGAAACACTTCTGACTCTCTCAACTGTGTGGTTTCCCAGGGTTTTTGCCACCTATGTGAGGTGACCCATGAATTGCAGCTCTTCTCTTGGTGGACAGTTGGTGGACGCTGCTGAAGGACTGGTACTGTCCACATCACACAGCTGGTTTGAAGAATGTTTGAGATCATGGCAGCCTGTTTCCTTCAATTCTCTTTCACCATTCCCATTCTTCCTGTGGAGGGGAATATCTAGTCTTGGGTCTCATATCAGATTTCTTCACAGCAGTCCATACCCCAAAGGTAAATGGTTTGTTGGCTGCTGTCAAACACAACCTTTCTTACAGACCCTGATACCATAACCATCTAGAATCAGTATCACTTCTTGAGTTTTACATTCTGTCTCTTGTTAACAGAGATTAGCATCCTTTTTTATTCTCTCCCCACACCCTCCCAAAGGGTGGCTGCCCTGGAATGAAGTTTTCAACATCTTTTTCCCTAAAAAAATCTTCCCAGATAAATCTTTTCCCCAGCCTGCACGCTGATTCCCAATGGTCCTTTTTTAGCACATTTTCCCCAGAGGAGCACAGCAAACTTTATTAATGTTTTTAAATGCAGTTATTTTGCATTCATATAGTATTTCCATACAGTCAGTACTGCAAAAGGTTATTCATTTAGTGTAGAGCGGCAGTGCAGAGGCAGAAGGATGTCGTTCACAGCCTGCATCCCTATAACTGTAGTCAGTCAGACTTATGTTTCTAGGGCTTTCAGCAGCAAACTAGGTCAGTGGGGCCCCCTACATCAAAGCTTCTCCTTAGACACTGTAAATCGCATGCTTTTATACTATTCCTACTGTACACTGTGTTCTTCTGTAATTACAAATGTATGTTTCCCATCACCACAAAGACTTCACATTGCTCAAAGAAAATCTCTCTTCAAAGGCTTTAAACTGTTGAAGGGTAGGCCCCCTTCTGAGAGCTACCATTGCTCTGGGTGATTCCTTCTTTAACTCATCCACAGTAGAACCACCAGTCAATTCAACTGGCCTGCGTCACACCGTGTCTGAACTGGCCTCAGGGTTGCATTTCAACTTTGGAAAACAGCACTGCAGAATTTAAAAATGCAGACTTAAAAAAAGAAAGAAGAAAAAAGAGGGGCGAAAAGGAAGAAAAAGCAATGAATTGCTTTATTCATACTCATCTGGTCCCAAAATCATGAGACTTGTGTTAATTAATGTTCCTCACCAGCTCTAACTTATGATAGGAGAACACATGGCATTTTCATTTGCTAGTTGTACCTTGAAGAAAGTGATAATTAGGATGCATTAGCAGAAAAAAAACCCACAACTTAAAAAAGACAGCAAGGACTACATAGAAAAAAAAAGTTTTGAAAATTCATTTTATGAAAACATGTATATGTGTATATACATATAGAAATACATGCATGATGACCTGTATATTTATGTAGCTAAAATAAAAACTCTGAAAACATTCCCTTCTGTGATAGCACTCAATACCACAAGTAATTCCATTGAAGTTAACGTTTTCTTTTGAGTAATAACTTACTCTTGACAGCAAGCGCTAACAAATATTTGCAGGATTGGGTCTTAAAATTAAGGGGCATTTAATGCTAACACTTGAAACTCATACTTGAAAAGCATTCATGAATTAAGATAATTAATCATATGGTAGTAGCCACACACTATATTAGTTTTATAACTAATTATATATGAAAACGAGGAGTTATCTGCCTCACATTCTTTAGAAAACTGGGCCTGTGGATTGCTAAGGTCACACAGGAATGTTATGACACATCAATAAGCCAGTTTTTGTGTTCCTTGTAAGCATCTTAACTCTGAATACCCTACTTCTCCATTTCCTTCCCTTTGGCCTACCACTTGGCTCCCCTCAACTGAAGTCCCTCTACTGTACACTCTCTCTTATTCCTCATTCTAAACACAAAAATATCTTACCCTGTTCCAATTGTTTCTTAGATTTCACTACTGCTGCTGCTGGCATCTTGACAATCCTTGACATAATTCAAATGATGTCCAAAGATGTTTTCCAAACATTGAGGGGTTTTCCATATTAAAATATTTGACATACATGATTAGATGTGGATAAGTATAGTATCATTATCATAGCAGGGCCATTCCTGGGGATGAAATCTGCATTCCAAATAGGATACACAAGGAAGAAAAAGCATCCTTGCTCTGGATAAAGAATATCTTCAGCAGGAGTTATATGATACAACAATGGGGTTTAAATTAATTTAAAAGTTCAAGGCAAGCAAGTCTTTGGGACAGACTTTGGATTTACATGAGCTGTAGGGGTGGAAGGATAACTTGTGAGCTCTGTCTGCATAAAGCTGAAAAGATCAATCTAATGGAAAATAGCTGTGTGTCAGCTTATCAGGGTGGCATCCTTAATTTCATAACCTCATAAAAAACCCCACTGAAGCTCAAGCTACCATTAACTGCTGCCTACAGGAACAGAACTAAGTGGTTGTGTATTGCCAATTGCTTTTCTACAGGAGAACATCACTGACAGACTTCGCTCAGTTAGTCAAAAGGGAAGGCAAAAATACCAGCTTAATTTTTTTTTATTCTTCACTGCAGACAGTTTAATAATTTGACATTCTCTCCCTTTTCTTAACTTGTTTTATTCTGATTGTGCAAGTGCCAAGCTTTCAGCAAGAATTACCTCCTCCACGGCATCTGCATGTGACCAAGGCTTCCAGCCTCAGTGGGAAAGCATCTTTATTATTTGTATTGCAGGAGTTCATGTCAGAAACCAAGAGTCATAGTGCAAAGTACTTAACAACTGCAGTCAGAATGTCCATTCCCTGAAGACTTCTGGCCTAAACCCAAAGACTCTCGCTGTACACATATAAGCAGTAGCAACAAAACATTTTCTGCTGATACTAAATTTGGTTCAAAAGATCCAGACACACATTTCTATACTTTCTGTATAGAAATATTTTGAGAAAGGGACTTATCCCTGTTCCCTTGGTTAAATTGCAATGAAATAGGGCAACAGAGGGATATAGTTCCAATTTTCAACACTTCTAAAAATAATCATGGATATCTTAAAGCCACTATGTCATAAAATGTATTTTAAATCCACAGTCATATACTATAATACAAGTGAAATGTCTCTGTACACCTTCAGTACACCTCTGAATATGATTTACACAATTTCAGACACAGTTTATGTGGAAGACTTGTGAATGTACTCCTGTTAACTCAGAACAAAGTTTAATAAGTGAAAACAGCATGGGAAGCATGAATGGAAACCTCCCCTCTACTTTCTGCTTCAGTTTTACTTTTGATTCAATAAGAGCTGAATAAGACCCTAGTACAGAAACTAAGGACAATTCTTTCAGCCTTGAGACATTAGTTATATCTTTCTGTTTCTCTGCTTTTTACCCTGCTCTTTTTCCAGATGTTATTGAATACAGTTCAGGGGAATGGTCCTGATATTTTCAAGAATGTTTACTTTATTTCAAAAATATCCATAACTGATCATGTCTAGGACCAAAAACATCGTGGTTTTGTGGGAAGAAAGATGTTTTGTAGCCTATGATGTTAGGATTAAAAAGTACAAGACTCAATTGTATAGAGCCTCCAATTATACTTCTGCTCAGCAGAATCCTTGCAAGAAGATATATGCAAACTAGAAGAGGAATTTCATCTTTAACTCATTAGTTTTCCATGGAGAAACCACATGGCTGGACATTAAAGCACAACTCTATCATTCAGTACAGGCTGTGCTTTCATATTTTTCTGAGCTAGAGCAGACAGCAAACTATTCTATGTGTGTTCTGATTTTAATAACACAAGAAAAAGAACTTAAAATTAATTGAACTCAATAGGAAAAAAAATCAGAGGCCCCAATCAAGTTCCAAATATTGTATTTTGGGTTTTCTAACTTTTCTCACATGCAGTTTTTCTGTACTCTGCCATGAGTACTGCTGCTATACTTTCTTTACCATAATAAAGACTACAAAAAATCAAACCTTATAAGGGCAAGAATGGTGACAAGTTATAAACCTTCTAATTACAAGTTCTTTGAACATTTACTATTCTTTTTTATATCAAAATATTATCACAAAATCTTTTTCCTGTAAAGCCCAACCTTGTGTAACCAGTTAAGCCTCTAGACAGCAAATAAACTGTAAATGTGTGAATATAGGGAAGTGTTTCAAGTTTGATTATCTGACCTTTGTTAAGGTGGCCAATATACTTAATGATAACATAAAAGACTGTTATTTCAGAAAATCATGGCCTACATACTGTGGGTTTTGCTCTCACCCAATGTATCATCTAACATTTGAACATGACCTATTGTCCTTTTGTGCAGCAGAACTTGTTTGTTGGGGTTTTTTTAACATCAAAAAACTTTGTTCTCCTCAAGGTGCTCTTACTCAAGATCCCATCTATGGTTGCACTTGAGCTACTCTCATTACTGGGTTGCAATACAGCAGTCCCCTAGAGCATCTCCCGTATGTTTAATAGCACCTGTCTGACATGTAATTTCATGAAATTCTGTGTTAGCTGTATTAGTCATTTCAGCATGCTATCATTCTGATGATAAAGTATGGGACTCAAGCAGTCCTGCTAAACCCACATCATCAAGGCAAACATCTCAAAAGGCATATCAAAGTTTTCTCACATAGGAAAGTTCACTAGTAGATAAGAAACTTATTCTGAAAGCTTTTTAAGTAGTCTGTTGTTTGCTTTTAAGCACATATATAATTTTTTACTTCCATATATTCAATGATTCTTTAAAATTAAGGTGCATAAGAAAATTAGTTTAGTGGATAACCTAGAGAAAATGCATTTGCCTTGGACTTTAGAGAGGTCTTTTTGACTAATGTCTTCTTCTGTGCTGTTTAAATCTTTGGGCTTGCTGGGGGAAGAGCAGAAAAGACATCCTCCAGCTCCTCATCAGACAGAAGTCCTCTGGACAGAAAGCATCTG
The DNA here is from genome assembly GCF_009650955.1 of Corvus moneduloides. NCBI lineage: Eukaryota > Metazoa > Chordata > Aves > Passeriformes > Corvidae > Corvus > Corvus moneduloides. Next base: position 150,885,138 of record NC_045476.1, read on the forward strand.
CCATCTGAGCAATGAAATGCTGCTCACTTGAAACTCCATATTCACTCCCTGATGGGATGAGTAAACCTGGGAGATAGAGGGCAGGACGACTAAGCATGTGTTTGTAAACTGTGAGCCATGAGCAGCTTCTGCTGTGGGAACACTCTCCTGGTGTGTTTGTTTGTTTGCTTTATTCTATTTGTTCTTCTGTTTGCATTTTAAATCAGATTTACTTCCTAAAATGCCAACAAACTCAGCCTAATGCTCATGCCAACAAAATGCATCTGTGCCAAGAACATATGAAAGGGCACTAGAACATATACTTGTATCCAGTCAACAGATGTACAGAGTGAGCTGAGAATTTAGCTCGCTGAACAGTACATTCACGTACCAAAGTGCTGATTCATTACCCTGCCAGTGAGGCAAGGGTGAGAGAAGCCAGCAGCACGCACACAGGTCCCACTGTTATCACCACCGCTCGCCCACAGACACAAACCGAAGGTGCTGACCTTGGCAGGTTTGTTGCAGTTACTGTTTAAATAAATGCCTTGTGTGCTGTAGCAAAATACAATCCTGCATTGACAAAAAATAAATTTAAATCTTTCTCTATACTGAACTCTTGACACATATGTAGAGATTGAACATCACAGGAGTGGTCCCATCAGTGCTTTTGCCGGAACTTGTTAGCTCCAGCACAGGACCACAGATCCAACATCCACTAGCCAGCTAGGGAAAACAGGAGAAAACCCTGAATCTGTCTGCATCTCCCACCAGTATACAGCCATCCAGATATAATGGACCCTCTGTGTGTGCACCAGTGAATAAGAAACAACTGAGACTTGGAGGTTAAGGGAACTGTTAGCCTTCAGCACCTTGTGATATTTACAAATCCTTTGGGGATATTATTGACAAATGAGCAATATATCAGTAACATCCTTAAACACAAGAGTTATTGGAACATGGCAGAAAATAACACAATGCCAAAGAAATGGCTTATGCTTTTCAAATTCCAGAGAAGGGGTTAAAATAAAAAAAAAAAAAAAAAAAATAGGGAATGGTTTGCATGAACAGGTCTTGAAAACAGCTCTCTTTCCAACCAAATTATTACTAGAGCTTCCTGCCTAGATATTTTCCATTCTTGTATTCCCAGGGTGTTTTGCAAGTCCTCTCCTTTGAGTCAGTGAGCTTGCCCTGGCATACCTCCCCTGGCTGGCCAGGCACCTCTGGGCACTTGGAGTCAAAAAAACATATCAGGGTGAGTTTTTTTTAACATCTGCATGAAGAGCTGTAACCTATTAAAAGGGAAACTGATGCAACTAATGCATCCTAATTACATTTTGGAGCCTTCTTTAGCCTTCTGAACCAGTCAAAGCCTCAGTAATATCCATCTCATTAGATAAAGCCCAAGTATCAGTTGTTCTTTTGGAGGATTATTCTTTTCTGTGGGAACGAATTCAAAATATCTTGTCTGCCGAACACAGTTACAACCAATATATCAGCCTCATAAAATGTGTTTTATTGATTTGCCTTTGTGTGAAACATGAATTATTGACAAACACAGACCTTCATCAGATTCACAAATGCCTTTTTTTTCCATTTAAACCACATTTGTGAATCACATTTTGTTGACTATGAAACAAATGAGGCTGAGTATGTATACACATCTATATATGCTTGTGTGACTCTGTTAGGGATGTCTGTCCTATTACCTGTCAGATTAAATTACTTTGAATTCTCCAACTATTTATCCACCTTCTGTTTACTGCCAAAATGGAAGTATGACATCCCAGTCCTCTCACCTCTGCCTGTTCACCTACAATATTAAGGATACAAGATCAAGTATTAAAAAAATTAGGAAATTCCAACAGTATTGACTCAGCCCCATCTATATCCTGTGTATTTTTTGGCACATGTGAATAACAAAGAGTAATACAGTGGGGCCATTAAACTGGACATTCCCCACCTGCAGTAGTAAAATTTACCAGACTATTTGAGGTATTTCCCATTCTAAGTAAAAGGTGCACTATAGACAGAGTCATAAAGGTAATTACACTGGAGCAGAATGTCAATAGCTTAATGATGCCAACTGCAAGATTTACTTTTAATGAGGAAAAAAATTGAAATTATGACTATGTGTTGTGCTTCATTCATTTTACTCTAAAATGCAACAAAAGCAATTAAAAAAAAGAAAATGCGAAAATTGTGGTTCTGAGATTATATGTTTTGAAAGTTCTGCATTGTTTATTACAGTTCACCCTCCACATTAGAAACAAATAGCTTTTATTGATACACACAGATAAAATGCTCTATTCAACTGTACCTGGACGCAATGGGGATACTTAACAGACTGGTCCTGCACACATTCTTCACCGATGTATTCCTTAATTTTGTTTTCCAGGCCAAAGAGCTACTATCATTTTGGATCTCTTCCAGTATCTGGTGGTTACTATAATATTGTTTTTATTCTAGCTCCATCCAGGAGGCAGAAATGTTTCCTTGCAGCAGCCAAAAGCAGTAGACCACAATTCTGCTGAGTGTAGGCAGAGACTTTGGAAAGGTCATAGCTTTAAGAAGGCATATGTGTGTGTATCAGGAAGGGAGTTGGGTTTAAGTCCATTTTAACAACCTACAGGGAATTTCTGTACCTCACTAGGAACTGAGTAGGTCCATAAATGGCTGAGCATTTAAGAGTGAATCTGAGTATCACAGCCATCAAGCTTTAAGTTTCTGGCCTCTGGACACAGTCAATTGCAGGAGTACTAAAAGTATTAACATTTAAAAATATAGATGAGAACACAGCTTGATTTTGTTGATGTGGTCATTCATCTGCTGTATTCTACCTTAGCCAATAGGCCTATCATTAACCTAGTACTCATTTTAGTTTGGGTTTGCTTTTAGCTTCAGTCTTTTCTCTGGTTCATCTTCCTTATTAGTTACATAATATGCTAATTTCCTGAAGAAACACATAGTTCATATAAATTGAAGTATATTGGATCAGAGGGATAATTTTGATGAACAAAATAGGATAACTGGAGAATAAATTAGTCATTTCTGCAATTTTTTTACCTAAAGCATTTCTATTTGTCAGAGCTAGTTTCCCCAGAATATGAACACACATGTAGAAAATATTAGAGTACTTTGCTGTGGTTGTGTGTTAAAATACAGTTTACTGCTAAGTGTAGTAAGTAGCAAGAATGGCCAAGATGCCCAGAACACAGGAGCCATCTGGGGTCACACTAACCAGTGTTGCCACTACAGACACTAAGTGAAAACTGTGATTCAGCATCTCTTGAGAAAGCAGTTCTTAAGCCTTACATCATCAGTTTTCTGCTGTTCAATATGGCTCTGGGGCTGAGGAAGGCTCTGTTCTGACTCTGCCCAGCAAGGCTGTGTATGCAGGTTCCCACAATGAGAGCAAACTCACTGCAACTCCCCATCCACGTCCTCACTGGGGTCGCCTGAGCAGTCCCCACTGCTACATCACTGAAGCAGCTCTGTCACCTCTACAAAGAGCACTTGAGCTCCCCCAAACACTCCCTGTCAGTTGGCATTCAAAGCCTGACCTCTGTGCACTGTAATCATCTCATGACTCCACCTTGGTGACCTACCTTTCACTGCCCTTCAGCATCCACACTGGTCCTACTGCATTTGGTTAATTAGACAAGTTTGTACTCATGAAGCTGGCTGAGAGAGTTGCAGGAAGCTCAGCAGAGGTCACACAAAGAATGTGACAAGCTGAGGTGACAGCCACGGCCTAGAGTCATGTTAGACAGCACCCCAGTAGACTCAAGTTCACCCCTTTTCCAAATCACAGGGAGTCTCAGAATCCCATGGTGGTTATCAATACCTGGTATGGCTCAGACATTTTCCCATATGTGGGGAGCATGGTCAAGCTGCTAATGGCGGCCACTTTTTTCCCCTCTTTCCATCACTAGTCTTCCATCCCTGTCGTGCAATCACAAAACTCTTTTTTGTCCAAATAAGGGATGACCAACAGTGGGCTATGTGTTTCAGTATATGCTTAACCACCTTCATGTTCTGTGTGACAAGCCAGCACTAGCTCAGGAAAGGAGTATTCTTGTTTCTATATTCTCCCACCTTACTCTCTGTGCCATGCTTCAAATGATGGTCAACATCTCATAAATGTTTATTCCATATTCATGGTACAGAGGTTCAGTGTTGAGTATGGAGCCCTGTGTGGCCATACCCTTATTTTAGAGCTGAGCTCCATGCTAGTTGCCATTGTTGTTCTGATAATTGCCCTGCTAAAGTAGAGCCAGCAGGTAAGCTGAGGCTGTGCCTGTCCCAGAGCTTGTGCAAGGCCCTCTAGTAACTGGACTATCCGATGTGTTTGTTGCTGGTGGTGCCCCGGACACGCTGACACCATTCAGAAGCAATGGTTTGCCCAGCCAAGCCCACTGGTGGAATACAGATTTTAACTCACTGATATTTCAGTCCAGATCCCTACAGTATCTCACCGATGTGTCACTTGGGAATGACCTGTCTTTTAAAAAGAGGCATATCCCAAGATCAGTAGGTGGTTTCCTGCACCAGGGATAGAACATAGGAGGGGACATTTGCAATCTGTTGAGAAATTAGTATGGCCTTTTTCAGACAATGCTGAGTAGGTGGACCAGACCCTCACTGTTGAAACAGAAGTTAATTTGCTCTCAGTCAAAACCAATCATTACTGAGATAAACAGTACAAACAAAATTAATTTTCCTCAAAGAAGAGGGCCAGTTGGCATAAAATAAGTTAGAAAGCCACTCCACATCTAATAGGACTCAAGGGACTGTCTGCCACATTTGAAGATTAAAAGAACAGCAAGAAATAATCCGAATGAAAATTTACATGCAAACTGTCCCTCCTTCAGGGACAAATTGTGTTAGTCAGATCCCAAAGTTAGGAGTTATTTTCATAAAGGTCACTCTTGACTCACTGAATAGCCTTTTAACACCACACATGACAACTGTATGAACTGTAATAAGCTGATTAAGACATTAGCATTTTACAGACATCTCCAAGTTTACCAAACCAAATTTTTTTTTAATGTCCCTGCTGTTCTCTTCTGAATTCCTCAATTATGTGTCTACTGTCCATTGCACTTAGTTCCTGGATCAGTAAAATTTGCTGTTGGTGATTGTCTCGACCAAGAAAAAAAATTAGAATATAAATTTGTTGGTTGTATGGACATGTTACTGGGAGTTGAGGGCTCCTCCAGAGGCAGCAGTTTGACAACCCACTGTGGCACAAATCCTCTGGAGCAGCTGAGCTTGCAGGACTAGAGACCAGTATAGAAACATTGCAGTGGGTCTTAAACCTTATAAATTAATTAAAATTTCACCATGTTTCTCTTTTAGGCTTAGTATTACATTTCCAAAACAGAAAGATACACGAAACTGTCAATAGGAATAATGTTTCTTAGTCACTTTTGAGAATCCCTCTCAGAGAGATTTGCCATCTTAAAGTACAGTAGGTACAATTCATGCTCTACACACTATATTGTTCTGGCTTTTCTTTAAAACAAACTCAAGATCTCTAATTCTGTTTCACTTTGTGGACTGTCAAAGTTTTCATTTGCTTTGTCCTTTACATTTCTTTTTTTGACGTCTCAAGGGGAGCTGTTTGCCATGTGCTGCACTATTCAACAAAAGTCTCGCAAATAAGGGCATTTTTCTTCTTTCTTCTAAGCAGAGATCATCAGTTCCAGGACCCATCAGCCTTCCCCAGATCTGTACTGCATTACACTTTACTCACTGATTCACCCTCTTCCGCCTCCTTCCACTCAAAAACAGTTGAGGCAAGGAATATCTCTATGTTCAGTGTCAGCCTTATACACTGCTAGTACCAGCTCCTGCCTTTGTAAAGAGGAAAACCAAAAATACAAACAACACAGGACAGATTTTTATTTTTTTTTTTAAATATTACTCATGTACATCGTTCTCCTATGATTGGTTAAGTGGCTGTGTGACAACATTTATCTCTGTTCTGCTGTGGATAATGGAGTGCCCTAGTTTGCACAAGGCTTTCCACAAAGCATCCCCCTTCCAGCTTCCACTGGACATTTGTTCCTCTAATACTCACTCCTACTTCATGTGGAAAGGATTATCTCCAACAGCAATTCAACATACGCTTCTCCTTCACTGTCTTTATCTCTGTCTCTCTTCAGAGAACTGATGACTGAATCATCCTTTACACTGGGGATAAAAATAATTATGGAAGGGCTAAGAAGCTCCATGAGTTTCAACTTGCAGAGTTTCTGTTGGGTTTGCCCATCAAGGGGCGGGGGAGGGAGGACAGGGTGTGGTATTATCCCTAAGCTAAAAATACAAAAGGCAAACAGTGGTTCCAATAAGTGTAAACTACTCATTGTACCCAGTGTTATTATTCTGTATTGGTTTACAACCTACCTTTCATGAGGATATGATAGTGATGACTTCACTTCACCCATCACTAATACCGTGGGAATGGGTAACCATTTTACTGATGGCAAAGATAATTTGTGTCCAAGCAGAAATGAGAAATGACTTATCCAGCCAAAAAGAATGGGGTTCCTACTACTTCAGGACAAGATTAAAGCCTGGAATTGGAATCAAATCTTTGTGGTCAGGGAGAATCTGGACACAGCCATGACTGAAAGGCAAAGAAGCAGACAGCGTGGCCCAGCAGGTGCCAACCAGCCTGCTGGCTTAGGCTGGGCTGCAGACTTGGCAAGAACTTCAAGGGCTCAGGAGTAGAAGGAAGACAAAAGTCCAGACCTGGGGTGGGGGCTTTCAAAAGAAGCCTGAGAATCTCTCTGAGTGGGAGAGGAAGCTAAGGTGGAGAGATTGTTTTGGGGTGGAGGCTGCAACTGTGGGAGATGTGGCCATTCAGGGAATGTAGTATTCTGTAGTTTCCAGGAATTATGAAGGGTATTTTGAACTAGGACAATTAGTCCTTGGGAATGTTTGTTTCCATTGCTTGGTTTTTTCAGATAGGGAAAAGAAATACTTACCGCAATTTGTTTTTAATACTGTTTTGTAAGCCTTTGATGACTAGAACAACCTGATAATATAGGAAACAGAAAATATTAGATTGGGTTGATCAAAAATTTTAAAAAAACCAGCTCTACATTTTTAGAACTCTGCTATGTTGCATAATTTTTAGAGATCACCAATATCAAGTTCTAGTCCTGTACTTCCCTGTACATAGTTTTTCTGAAATATAATATTATATGGATTTTAAAAAGTAGCAGGGAAGATTAAAAAAAAATGTATCGCTTTATTTTATATATTGCTTTTAGGTTCCTTCTGTAAGAAACCTTATAATTAAATTGAACAAATAGTCCTATTGTGAGAGACCGAAGCAATTTTTTAGAGTATTAATTTCTGCCTCTTCAATTAGTCCAGACTGCTGTCATCAAGATGATCTTTCCTACTTGGTCCTCTGACTATGTCATCTCCCTTTTATAGTCTCTGAGTCACTTAACTCAATCTCTTATTAGTTTCACCTCACATTCATTTTTTCTTGTGATTGTTTTTAAGGTTACAAGCCACACAGTCTCTGCGTATGCTCTGTACTAATTCCTTTTCACACTTACTCATTACAAGCTTCCCTGCTCTGCTGATGGCTCCAGCTTTTATCTCCAAATCCCCTTCCCTTCTCATAAGTACTTCCATCATTTCTTCCACTCAACACCTAGGCTGAAAGAACTCTCACAACATAACTTAGCCAGCCTTCTCCCTTTTTCTTGTTTAAATTGCTACAGAATTCCAACTTCTACATAATCACATGGAAATAGTAATGTTTTCACAATTAATAAACAGTAAGTCTTTTGTCACTAGGGCATATAAAGCAGCGACCACATAATTATGTGCAGCATGAACTTGTAAGTTGTCCTACCTCTTTCTATCTTATAGTGCAGCCATATTCAAGTCCTGTGTACAGACTGTACTATCTTCAGTGCAAATACTAATCAATGATTTTTCCAGGATGCTTTTAGATTAATATAGGACAAGCAATAGTAGTAGTGCATTATATGCAGATATTTCATGCAAACTGGTAATTTTAAACCTAACAATAATTTGTTGTCAATGATGCTGAAGGCAAAATCAGTAGATAAATCAGAGCCCTGCCCTCCAGTGTCCTCTGTTTTTTGAAAGTCTGTCGTTTTGGGTCTTTTTAAATAACAAATGCAAGTTAAAATTAAAACATGAATTGATTTGAAATAGTTCTGTTTATAATCATCTGTCCATTCAGACCTATTAAGTAGGTCAAGTGTGTCCTTTTTACATAGATTTTGAAAGCCTCATGCTGTTAGAGGACAAAACAAATGACTAATATGCAACTCCCAAGTCCTTTCTAGCACTATGTGAAAATGTAAGCCCTCTGCAAAAAGATGAAAAAGATCACTAAGTAAATAAGAAATCAATTAAAAAAAAACTTTTGAAAAGAAGCTTTAGAGAGACTTAGCAGACTGATACACTAACAAAAAAGAAAAAAAAAATTAAATACGATAGGGTGGTTGGCTCTGAAGGCTCCTGGAGGTAGCATGGCAAATGGTACAACATTTCAAACACCCCAATTCTGACATGTTGTGTGCACAGCCAAATAGCTGGGATACCCACCTGAGGAAGAATGTGAAAAATCAGTGGTTTTTCTTTGTATAATTTTTAAATACATTCTGTAGCAGGATTTTTAAAGCTCTGAAAAAAATATTTTACTAAAAATATGAGCAAAATCCAGGCTCCATGAAAGTCAGTGCTTTCAAGTTCAGACAATAGTTCTAATTCTTATCCAATTGGATAGCAGTCTATTAATGTCGGGAATTGGGCTTTATTTCTGTTTCCTGAATGTTGTACACATAGGGCTTTTGAAACAGAAGATATAATTTGAGTGCTGATTCAAGCATATATACTCCCTTTATATTCAGAACCATGGAAAAGGTTCTTGCACGTATTATGCCAGTATTTTTGCAAATTGTTGAAAGATAAAAGGTATGTAGGATATGTTGGCTGATGGCTGCAGTTTGGGTAAAATGCTTTATAAAAGTGTCTTTTTTTCCCAATAAAATATGTTTCAGGCTTTAGCTACAGAAAAATAATAGATATGATAAATGGCACCTGGTTTTAGCTTGAGCTTCCATTTGTTCCAGAACAGTTTTCATAACAAGATATATAGCTTTAATTCATTTTTTTCTTCTGTGCTGTTGGAAATGGATACAATAAGAATTCTATCTAATTTCATATGTTACTTGTGAAGCAGTCTTTCTTAATGAGTTTCTTAAGCTGCCCTTTGAAAAAGAGTTAATGGGAAAAATAACTTCATCTTTGGAAAAACAGGGAAATAGTTTGTATCACCATAAAAAGGGTCAGAACGCCAGTCTTGTGACTGAGCCTTTCCAAAATAAAACAAAACAAAATAAACCAAACCAAAATAAAATAAAATTATATTAAATTAAGTTTAAAGAGAACTTACATACTGGAGGAAGAAAAATGTAGCAATAACCTGATATCACTAAAAATAATTATGCAGTCTCTGTTTCTTTTTTATTAAGCTTTTGCCTACATATATAGTTGACAAATGCAGTAAGTAACCTTATTATTCTCACTGAACAGCATAAAGCAAAAAGGGTTAATCTAAAATCTTGGACTGAGGTCTGAACTGACCCATCTAGGCTAATGTTTTAATCAGAAATGCAAGGCTGTGCTGCAGATCCCGCCAAAGAAAGGATTTCCCATAAAAGAACCAGACATAATAAAAGAAAATTACTTTAAATTACCCTGATCTTCACTCTGACTCATTCTGGGATGCTTTCTAACAAGCCAGGACAAATCTGAAAGAAAACCCAAATAAATATTTGTTGTCAGATTTAATATCTAGTAGATATTATTTCTAAAGAAACCAAGTTATTTGAGCAACATAGATTCCTATGTAATTCTCTGAAGAAAACAGGTTTAAGACAAGTGGATATAAAGGTAATGGTGTGAAATAAAATTAAGCAAGAGCAAATTAATAAGAAGAATTTCGGGGTTACATTTAGAACTGGACCATCCAAATACCTTGGTGATTGCTAAGAATGGTAACCACATTTGCTAGAAAAAGAATTAATCTTGTCAAATTTAATAATGTCTGTTAAAAACTAATGTCTTCCTGGCTGATGAACACTAAAGCTTTTGAGCTAAAAGTTGCCCTTTAGACTTGCAGACAAGTGTTTTTAGATAAGGTATTAATAGCAGTATGTACCACCAAAATATCTCACTGAATTTGTGTTAACTATACCCAGAGAATCAAAATTCAAAGCCTAAGTTAGACACGGAGGCCATAGAATATGAAAATCTAACCCTGTGGACACAAGATAGTGCTCCTTTGATGTAAATATTCTGCTTTTATACTGAGTTAATTTATGGTACTAAAAGAAAATACCCAGTTCTTGGTTTTGTTTAGCTTTTTTGATATATTTTGCAAAGAGACATTCAGGCAATCCCTTTTGTCTTACTGTTGAACTAAAACACAGAAACCAGATGATCAAGTTAAACAACCTTATTTTTTGATACAAGCATGCAAAATTTGGTAAAACATCCCAAAACACTTGGCTTTTTTCCTTAAATATTTCAAGAGCAAATATCTCTGAATGTTAGCTCTAATGAAATTAGTTAAACAGCTGAGACTAGCATAGTGCCCTGTCATTAGATTCTGTTTCTACCTGAGACAGCAAGAGAGACATGGGAACACATCTTTGGGAAAAAAATTTGATTCAGGAATGAGACACAGAACACAGCTGAAAGATGCTGTTAAGATCTCCATTTATAATTCTCAGCCTTTCAAAGAGCCTTCAAGGGAAACTTATTGTATGCACAGTTTAATTGTCTAAGGAGAGAGTTGGGCTACTGGGCCAGTACAGACTCACTATAATAAACAGTGTTTAAGGAGGTCAGCTCGCCCAGTGATGTCTTGAGAGGAAATACTGACTCTGCATTTTTAAGAAACCATTCATTTGTAGGGAAACTGATTAAACCAACCAGGCATTGTATGTCCTCTGCCTCTGGGAAGGATGGCAATAGATTTTTAATAAATGCATAATATTTACTGAGCTGTATGAATATTCAGAAGCTAAGGTGTTTAAATTCTGATTATCTTTTGTAACTGCTTACCAGCCCTGGAGTCTTAGGGTTTGTCAGCATTCCTCATTCACTGGTAGAGAGAACACTACACTAAATCTAAAGAAAATCTTTCAACTGTTATTAGTTTATAATGATTTTTTTTAACTATCAAGTATTGGTGAATGAGTAGCTGCACAGAGAATTCACTTCTATAGAGATTTATACACTGTTTGATATGTTTATTAATGATTAGTGTACAACCCAGCACCAAATTCCTTTGTAATTCACCAGTTTACCCTGAAATATGGAGAGCAGGCTGCAATCTGCACTGGGATGGCAGCATCAGTGCTGTAGGAAGAGAGCCTACCTGTTACAGTGTGTGGTTCTATCAAGGGAAAATAAATGCAGTTGTATCTTTCTCCTGTGTTCCTGATGGAGTTCATTTTTACCTCGACATTGTGGTCCCTCTAAGCCTCTGATTTTGTCTATATTCTTAAAATTATTCTTTTGGCCTTGAGACTGCAGGTTGAAATTCGTTTCCCAGTGGTGTCCAGGAGGCCCAGCATGTCCAGAGAAAGCCAACAAAGCTGAGTCTTGAGCTGCATTCCTGAGAACAGACAGCTTGGATGAAAACTTTTGCCCTCCTGTGTGTGGAGGATGGAAAGTGTGCAGCATCTACAGCACCCATTGACCACACACTGGGAGAGGAGGGCTCTGAGCCCCTGCAGTGCCAGCTGCTCATGCTTCAGGTGTGGGGTGACCCAGGAGTGCTGCCTGCCTGGTGGGCATGGGCAGGTGACCCTGGTGCTGCTTGGGCTTGGACAGCCAGGGACTTCTAGGCAAGGCACAGCACCATTCATATAAGCACTAGGAGAGAGTAACTGATGAAAACATGGCAGTGAGTCTATTTAGAAACTGCAGGATTAAGGAACGACTGGCAAAGAATTTGGAGGTTCTGCCATTTGGAGGTAGGCATGACAGCGAGGGGTCGAAACCATTTTGTGGTTCTAGCCCTTGGGGCCTGTCTAGAGTAACTGTTCTATTAATTATGCAGTTTTTTACAGGTATACAGAAGATGAGAGAGTTTGGCATTTTCTAGCCTGCCCTGCCAGCATTTATTCTTTGACAAGACCAGCCTTGTGTAAACAGTCTGAACCCAATGGTATTTGCTTAACATTTTAATTGGGAAATATTTTAAAGGGAGGGAGCTTGAGGTGTCCTTTGTTTTCTGCTTGGTGGTTTCCCATGTTTCTCATGAAATGGAACAGACTCAGCTCTTTTGTCTATTCTGTTTTCTTCTTGTGCTAGCATATTAATAAGACATCATAACGCACTTGGCTATTTGTAACAGTCCAACATATAGCCATCTTTGTGGTAAGGGCAGGCCTGCTGCCTCTTGCTCTAATCATGCTGTAACTGTGAAAGGCATTGCTAAAGCAGACAGCTATACTACCTACAAATCTGTCATTTTCTTAACAGGAAGGAATAATCGTGTACATTTATCTTTCCATTTTGGGGAAAATTATGAGAAACTTGTCCTGTCACAACAAAATTGAGCACAATTTCAGCTTTTTTTTAAATACATAATTTCATCTTATATTTGGTGTTTAAACACTTCCAAGGGACATCTTCAGGTGGAATTGTTATTATTGTGGATTACAGTTGTTGCTAAGTTAGACAGGTATGATGCTTGTAGAGAGCACTGTTTCAACTGGGTGCTTGGCCTCTGCCTGTCCAGGAGGTTGTTGACAACTTCAAAGCAGGGATCCCAACTTCCCAACAAGCCATGAGCAGCTCCACTTCTGCTGGCTGGGCCACGGGAGAGGCTCTTTTCAGCACATCTTGTTTGAGCTGGTGGATAGAGACAGCAGACGCTGGGGCTGGAATCTCAGCTGTGCTAGTGCAGTGTCCCCAGCACCATCAGTGGGACAGGTCCAGGGCTGTGTGTGGCTGCCAGCTGGCAGGCACAGCACCTCCCTGTGTCACTGGGACACCTCTAAGGGTAGTTCCCCCAGTGCCCAGCAGGTGTTTGGTAGAAGGCTCTCCTTAAGAGCTCAGGTGATGCATGCTTGGAGTAAGATCCATTGAGATTGTTGCTTGGGTCTGCAGAAGGGGAGTTGTTTTCACTTTTTCATGCTCAGCCTCCTTTGAAGGTACTGCAAAATCTGCAGTCAAATTCTGCCTCATCCCTGGACAATTCGACCTGGTGTGCAAGACTAGCAAAGACACAGCCTCCTGCTAATCATACAATTACAAATGAATCTTTGTTTCATCTTAAGCATAACAATTATATTCTATGGATATCTTTATTGCCTCTGATAAGAAAGATTATGTTTTCATGTACGGTGTGTTGCAAATGGTTTATGATAAAAACATAAAAAGTTTTACAAAGCACTCAGAAATAAAACCTGTGGGGAATAAAAGTCCTCTGTAGATGTAAATCAATGCAGTTGCCGCAAAACCAGCTGGGAATCTATAGCTCTATATCTTTATAGCTCAATCTCTCAGAATCTTTATAGCTCACTGGACCTGCATGAGGGGCAAACAGTGAAATAAATATGTATCTTTGACTTCCAAAAGATAATTAGTAATTGTCAGAAGAAGTGCTGTACAAGCTAAGAATTGAACTGAAGCTAGATAAGCATTTTAAAGCAAAAACTGAGGAATTTCTGACATTAATTTCTTGTTACTGAAAAATTGTTCTGCTGTTACTTTACTGCAGGAACTTTTATTTAACAGCTTGGATAAGAACTGCCTGGAACATTTTTCAAGTTCAGAAAGAGTTTGGAATATATGTTTTTCTAAACTTCTTGTGTTTTGATTTTTTTTGGGGGGGGGGAAACATAGAACTAGCTCATTAACAGGTCTGTTGCTCTTTGGAGGGCATTGGAAGTGTGTTTTATTCATTAGCTAGTATGCTAAGGAGTTGAGGTCTAGCTAGAAACCTATGATGCATCTTATATGAGTATTTTTAATGAAATAATCTTACCAATTTACATCCAAAGCCCTTTGTCCCCGTAAACTTTACAGTTCCAAATCCTGATCCTCCAGTGTCTAGCATTTTGAATCCTATATTTAAATTTTAGCTAAGTCTATGTAAAAATGGTGTACAAGTTACTCATGCTAGTGTAAACAGAGGACTGTATTTTACATCATCATGTATTTGACTTCTACAAATGCTAATGAATGGTTGTGAAGAAGATGTGAAGCAACAAACAATCAGAACTCTTACTTCGGATACTCAGCTTTCTCCAGCATGATGCAACACTAAGTTTTGAAATTTCTCATGCAGGCAAAAGAAAACCAACTTCATAACTCAGCAACAGAAACTACATAGAGGCCCTTTCAAAAGTCAAAGGGCTTTACCTCAGCATGTACTTAAATGTTGTGTTTAAAGCTAAATACATTCTTGAAGACATCATATTCATAAAATAATGAGACACAATTATTAAAATGGAAACCTCTCTTTCTATTTTAAATAATTTTGTCTCATCATCTCAATGATGCACTTGAAAAGCAGTGAACTTTTGAGAAGTGTCTGCTGGAAAGGTAGATGGAAACTCCCAAAAATTTTTTTCTCACATGTTTAAATAGTAATTGCCTTTCCATTTAGTATCCAAATGTTTCATTCTGCTACGCACTAAATACACAAAATATATGCATGGTCTTCTTGGATGGTCTTCTTTTCTATTTTATCCTCATACCAGTTCGGCATTCCACAGACATGCTTTTTTAACTAAACTCAACATTGAATGCCTTCACTTCTTCCCTTATTTGCTGATTCAAAAGCAAAGGTCATATTAAACTGACTCTCACATATCACTTTCTGGTAAAGGTAGTTTGAGCAAAGCATGAGTTTATCTTCGGAGTGGAAAGATCCTCCCCACAGAGCACTCAATTGTGGTATCCCATGTGCTTTGACATGTAAATGGAACACCACAGGCATTAAATAATTGGGTCAGATATCTTCAAGATCTTTATTCTACTGTCAAACACAATTTAGATCAGATAATTTTCAAAGTTAAAAGAACTTGCTCCTGCTCCCATTAAAGTCAGGAAAAAAATTCCCCATTGGTAGCAAGCAGCCTGGGCAGACCAAAACCTGAAGACATTATTTCATATTCCATTATTTGGTCTTCTCTCACACTTTTTTGACTGAGTAAAATTTTATTTCCACAATATTTTTAAATTCCCTGATCAATTTTTGAAATTGCTACTATCTGATTTCTTTAATCTCCTACTTTCCTTTGGTGGCACATTTCGTTGCAGATCCCACATACTCCTAACAAGAGCAATTGATCCTCTTAGTCCTGTGGCATATTGTTGGAAATTAGCAAGGGCTTTGGAGCAATCAAATGCAAGATCACAGTGTCCTACATGCTCATAGAGATCACTGCCCTGCAAACACATGATAATGACTTCATGCATAGAGCAATTTCATTGAGTTCAGGGCTTTGATGCTACAATTTACTTCATGTACTTGGAGCCACTTTGAATACATTGGGTTTCCTCACAAGTCCATGAATAATAAGGATTGGGGCATAAGATGACTTCTTAAGGAGTAATAAATCAGTGGCATTAAGTATGAGAAGTTTGCTCTTTGTAAAGCTCCTTTGAAGTGTAAATGTTAGGGCATCATTTTGTTACAAGCCTGTTTTGTTCTCTCAGGCTCAGCTGCTGAGATAACACTGAGTTTTAGTAGAATGGCTAAAAGTGGAGAAAAGCTCAGCAGATATTTCAACAAGACGAAAGTGATTTTCATGTCATTATGAATACTGATGATCATGTTGTTGGTTTTTTTTCCTTTTTTTTTTTAACAAACATGCCAAAACTAGGAAATTCAAAGAACTTCTGAAATATATTAACCTAAGCAATCAAAAGGTGTATTGTAGCAGTGTGGCAGTCACATTGCTTTTCAAGAAGTCTGAGGAAATATTCTCAACTCTATCTCAGAGTAATTGGCAGTCACTTTCTATTTACCATTCATATTAGGGATTCACAGAAAGACCTCTTTGGGAAAAAAATCAGATTCAAAAGAAGACCCTGGCATGGGTAAAATTTAACACCATCTGTAGCCGGGGTTAGGCCATTTTCTCACTACTATTTTATTAATATTTCTTTGCTATCACTTTTATTAGTAGAGTAAGTTTCAATGGGCTGAATTAGATCTGTGATAATATAATGAAATTTTATTTAATTTCAGAAGAACTCAATTAGAAAAACTACACAAATAATTTCTTATCCAAAGTATTATGATAGACTACTTTTATTTTAAAACTGTTATTTTAATAATTTTATTACTTTCATCAATAATTTGATTTCTTCAGAAAAATTACTTGGATAGAAAAATAGTAGGGTGAAAATTGTGCCAAAATTATATCAGATGAATCTCTGCTTGTGATTAACTCAGTTGAAGAATCAGCTCTGAATTTTGCACAAATATATGTCCATGAAATGTGCCCCAGCATTATTTCCCTTTGAAATTCAAGCACGTTTTAGCTTCTAATTTTTACAGCATTCACAGCACTGCTGAATACTTGTGCAGATTTTATATTCTGTTGAGGAAAAGTGTCAATTTTGTGTAAACTAAATTATGCATGTTAAGTTTTGGAACCATTTATTTTTTCTTTGAATGATACAATGCTCACATTAAATATAGATTGACCCTGGGAGGAAGTAGTATGAGCCAGTGACTTTTCTGTGTTGTGGGAACTAGAAGACCTGGGTCTGTTTCCAATTCTGCCACTTAATCATTATATCACCTTGAGCAAAGTCCCTCTAACAAAGTCAAATTTAAGTGTTTCAAGTTATACATCCAGCTTCATATTCAAGAACCTAAATATGCATATATTTATGAATGAGGGAGTTACATCAAGCAGAAAGACAGACTATTTATTTTTATTTCTTAATAGGAATTTTGGTACACAGTGTCAGGCTTATCAAATTTTTAAAACTTTAACTGAAATTTTTTATGCCATCTGCAAAGGGAATAACTTAGGTCCTTACCAAATGGGAAGGGCTTGTTGTAAAACAGGGGACAATGAAAGGTGCTCATGATGTGTTTTCAAATCTTTAGAGAACATCTGTGACATATAGGAAAAATTCACTTTTATGATTACTACATATTAGCACTGCAATGGTGCACTCTTTGTGAAGCATTTCTTACCACAGCAGGATGAAGCAGCTCCCAGTAAACTAGAAACCGTGAAGTTATCAGGAGAGAAGATCCTGCATGAGACTTTGCTTTGGAAGATGGCTCAGAAATAAGAGACTATATGGCTGGAGCTGTTGTGGGTAGGGGCTGGAGGAAAGCAAGTATCAGGACAGAAGAAAGGCTCAGTAAAAGATCTACATATATCTAATAACTATAAAAGCATTTAACCCCTATGTTAAAAACCTCCACAAGCACAACAAATTGCCTTTTTTCTCTTTTCTGTTACAACAAAGTAACGAGCACAACCACTCTGTTAAGCCACATCTTGCAAGAGAGAAATTTCTGGACTGAATTGAAAAATCCAAATCCCTCATGACCGAGGAAAATGGAATCTGTGGAAGTATCTCCCAACAGCCAGGGCAACCTGGTGTTCTCCTGCCTCTAACCCAAACTACACTGTTTATCACAGAGAGGATACAGCCCTGAAGCATCTTGATACAGAGAAACATGGAGTTACCGATTACAGGCAACTATTGGAATATGGTTCTAATTTGAAAAATCCCTTTCATTTGACTAGGCTGCACCAGGATAACAAAACCATGTGGTTGTGCTACTATATCAGGATGAGAACAGATTGAACCTGTTAAGCATATGATCGGTCCTTCTGTGAACAGAAAGTGTTGTTCTCCCAACCCCCAGTTTGATTTCTACACTTGCTATGTCCTGTTCTGCCCTAAACACGTCAGCCCATGCTTGAGTGCTCGTTTCAACACCGGTATTGTGTGAGCAGCTGTGCTCACATCTGTTGACAATGAAGGGATTTGGGTTGTCGAGGTGCCATACTCGTTTGCTTTCAGTCTGCCTATAATGAGGATCACAGCCAAGATGAATTCTCTTCTAGATCACTTTGTTTGGGAACTAAACACTGCAGCACTTATGTTACTGCTGTGCTATGTCATTTGTCTGTGCCTCTGTGATTGCTTGCTTCCACTCCCATGAGGACATAGCCTTGAATTTACAATCCTACACTGAATACAGTGCACTCTTCTATCATAAATCTTGAAAATCCAGATACCAACAAGAGCAGAGCTCTATTTCCCATGATACCTGGTTAGCTGGTGTGTACCCAGCTTTTGTCTTCCTTTTCGTTTACTTCATGTTGCCTGTTCTACGTGCATTTGTTTCCTTCCTCTGCTGTCAGTGCCCTGAAGGCCAGACAAGTAGTCCAGATCTGGATACGAATTCAGAAGGGCTTCTGTTTGCAATCAGCAGAAGAGAAATTCATTGTTTCAGGGCCAGGAGGATTTAAATCATTGCAGTTATAGATTTCGCACTTTATATAGTATCTGTACAGCTCCTGTCTTATTCTTCTGCAGCCAAGGGGCCTTAATTCTAGTTGTGGGAAGCTGTCCCTCCATCTGAATCAAGCTCTACATTCGTGAGTCATGTCAAATGCAGGCAAAACAGTAAATATATAAAGGAATTTGAAACTTAGCCACCTTGAAACAAAACTATTGCTTCAGTGTATCTAAGCTTATTTGTCTTTCACAAAGATAAAGATTGGGTTTACACACCATCTTCTTCGATTGAACTGAATCTCAAATCTGTTAAACCATATTCATCTTCAGAATGGATATCAAGGAGATGACGCAAGGACAAAATATATTGACAGTTTCTTGCATGACAATATACAACACATTTAATCCAACTCTATAAAACTTCACAGTGGGCATCTGTTTGAATGTACAACTCACTATCAAGCATAGGAAATTCAATTTCTTAAAAGATATTCAAATGCCATCCAAGGCAAAATGCAAATTGTCAGAGCTACCATTATTTTGTGGATTTAGAATGAACCTTGTATTCGTTCCCCTCTCTGCCATCACCTCTACTGTAAACACAAACACACACCTGTTTCCTACCCTGGATATCATTCAAGAATATAAGAGTAGGAATAATAACTCATATTCTCCCTGTAACAGAGATAAACTGAATAATTTATAGATTGCATATTGAGCTGCTTTATTCCTAAGTGGGTGTGGTGTGACTTACAGAAGGAGGTGCTCAGCTAATGCTAAGTCAAGGTGAATCACAGATATGATTTCAAAAGTGATGGGATTGTGGTCATTTCTGTCTCCTGATGCAATTCATTTCCTAGGTTGGGACACACTGTGTTGTAAAGTGTCAGGAAGCTGAGCTGGATAATATGTTTGTCAAGAAGCAAGACCTGTTTTCCTAAGCAGGTTGGTCACTTGCATTTGCACCAATTTGTGGGTATTAGATAAATAATTATTTTTACACATATTTATCTCTCCCTCATAAGATGCTTACCTCTTATATCTGTGCATATTGTCTGAATCTAAGCCACAAACTGATAACAGCCTTAAGTTCACTGTACTTTAAATGCAGTTCTCTAGTGTGCTTGACTTCTTTCTTCCAACAATGGGATCCTCATGTATGACTGTGTTCTCACAGACAGTAAAACTAATTAATGAAATATTATCTGGTAGGCACATTGTTTTATCATTTTTTTATCATTTTAAAGCATCATGATGCACCATTTCAAGGTGGTGGGGCCTGGGACCGTTTCCACGGTCTGTTTCAGCACACCACATTGTGTTATGGGGTCTGACTTTTCTCAGGTGGTATCATAACACAAAAGAACAAGTGATGATAAAATAGCAGAATTGAAAAGTTCCAACCGCCAGTGATCAGAGCTGAAATTAACTCCAAAGCTCACTGACAAAGAAAAACCTGGAGTTACAATGTATAAGTGAATAGGAAAGAATCAAGCTCTTAATTTGGAATGCATGAACAATGAAAATTTGATAAAATGAAAGTTCTTGCTACTAGGTTTCGGCTTTAAAATAATTGCTACAGAGGGTTAAGGCACACAGGAATTAGTATATTAGAAAAATAATGCAAATAAATAAACAACTTTTTCAAAAGCAAAATCCCAGTGTTACATAATTGAGACTAAGGAATGACTGCTGGCTGGAAAGGTCTTTGAAAAATTCCATATTCATTATCCTTGAGGCAAAGAGAATTAAAATAAAGCAGAAAGTAGAGCCTCAAGAAGACTTCAGTGCAGACAGCACAGACTCAATTTCCATCTAAAGTAATGGTGTGAGCAATCTCACACCATTGCTCCCAGCTCCAATAAGTTCATTGTGCCCATATTACTGCCTAAGAGCCGCACATACAAAAGGAGAAACCAAAGTTTCTCTCCATGCTTCATCTCATTTAGATAATGGAGTTCAGTATGATGGGAATTTTTGTGTCATGGATGAGCACTCTTAAGTGATAGAGAAATGAAAGTTTTCAGCAGCCAAAGGCATAAGTTGGACTGACACAGAATTACCAGAGACACTTACAGGAAGTAATATCCTACTTCCAGGACATATAGTCCTGTAGGTGTAGGCTGATAGGAAAAAAAACATTATTTCATTTGTGCATTTGCTCCTATAAGTCATCTATGGAGGCTAGAGGAACACCTATTTAAGGAAGATTTAAAGGGAAAAGAAAACCCAGACTGTCAACACACTGTCTCATGTGAGTTTTAGCTGGCTCTTCTCTGCTTAAACCAAATCATGACCTATATAAACAGAGTGAAGTATATAAACATGGTATATGTAGTACATTCAGTTGAATAAACAGTTTGCATACTAATGTAAACGGCTTAGGTGTTTTAATGTGCTGGTGCTATAGCAGGTTTTTAGACACAGATTTTATAACTTTAGAGGAAACGTGCGTATTCAGGTTTTTCAATCAAAAATAAATATACTCAGGGACTGAGACTATTTTCTCCCTTGATCTTGCAAATTCTTTTCTCAGTGCCATCAGTCAAGTCCATGAAATTATGCTTGATTGGTAACAGCTTTTACCATTTTTTCATCAAGAGGTATCTGTAAATAGGGGTAGTGTGGGTTTTCCCCCCACATTTCCCCGCCTCCCTTTCAATTCATGAATTGAAGCACCAATACTTAAGGTTTATGACAGAGGCAATGTCACTGCCTGACTTGTAGGAAAACTAAACAAAATAAAGAAAAATATCTCATGAGATATTTGCAATTTGCCTAAAAAGGAAGAAAATTGAATCTGGTAATTGATTGTATGGAGTTGCATATCAGCTGAGGCTGTGTTGACAGAATTTCATCACTGACTGCCTTTAAACTCTGATGTTTAAACCTTGCTCTCCGGCTGGCTACATTAAACACATTCTCTTCTTTATGCGCAATAAGAAGGGACTCCTAGAAGAGGCCTTCCCAAGTCTGTCATCAGCTAAATTAGGAAATTAAAATTGATTCCTAGGAGTCATGTTACAAAAGTTATGGGTTCTTTTAAGAAATTCAGCATTCTAAATACAGCTGAGCCCGTAAGCACAGCCAACAGGATTTTTAAAAAAAGCCGGGGGCAGGGGTAAGCCATGATGCTGCAGCATTTATTTCTCTCTTAATTACAGGTGTTGATGTCTGTGCCATCTGGCCTGTCTCATGACAAAATCTCACCAGCCTAAGAGTACAGAAATAAATAGACAATTAGTTAAAATGCATTGACTGCATGCACTGCTGACTAAGCAATTGTTGTCATCTAAAGCTGAGTTTCCTCAGCACAGATCCTGGTGCAGTTTCTCCAATTGCTCTGGTAACACGTAGGACTAGAGTTTTCATTCTGTAAAAGAGGGAACCAAATGGGGCATTCAAGAGGGCATCATCAAAAAAAGTTCAAGCCCAGATTAACAGAAAGATTGTCACTCTTTCAAGTGCTCAGATAAGATTTACAACTGCTTTCAGTAATTAATGTACAGTTCATTTATTTTCTACTCAGGTATCCATACACAGCAGTACATTTGCAGTTTTATCACTGCTTTGTAGGTCATGCTGGGGTGGAAAACTAGTATGGTAACCATTCTTTTCTAGATTCACATTGCCAAGTTCTAGGGTCCAAACTGTGATGCCTCTGTTCATAATTTAGATTCCTTCTCTCTCCTCAGAGCAGGTGAAGATGGCCAGGTGCCTTGAGAGGAGGATTCAGCTCAAATATAAAGTAAATTGCCTCTAGAACTAACTGCCTGCGAACACTGACCACCAAATCCCCGTTGGATGCCCAAAGATTGTAGGGTGGATCCAGACAACCTGTTTGTGCAGCTGATGCTGTCTGCACCCACAGGTAGCTCACTGAAATATGGGAAGGAACACAGAGGTATGGCTCATGAATCCTAGAATCACTGAGGTTGGAAAAGAACTCTAAGATTGAGTCCAAGCATTAACCCAGAACCACTGTGATTACCACTAAGCCATAGCGCCAAGAGCCACATCCACATGCCTTTTGAACACTTCCAGGGATGATGATTCTACCACTTCCCTGTGCAGCCTGTTCCAGTGCCTGACCCCCCCCTTTCAGTAAAGAAATATTCCCTAATAGCTAATCCAAACTCCCCTGAAACAACAACAGAGTCCATTTCTGCTGGTCCTCCAGGTAGAATTGGTTGGCATCAGTTTATGAAATATGTGCTGACAAAAGCCCCAGTCTGTATCCCTATTGCACCAATGAGCAAAGCTGGGTCATCTGGAAGCCAGGATAACCAGAATATTTTAGATGTGATTCTTTTCCCCTCCAAGATGTACACTGAAACTATAGAAAAGCAGGGATTTGTTTAGAAATCTCTTCTGAGAGCTAAGTAAAAGGATAACGCTGGCAACTCAGGGGTGCCTGAAGTGGGACTGACAGTACTCAGGTCACTCTTATGAGCTCTAGTTTCTGGTTTCATCAGGACTTTGCTGGTTCATGTTTTCCCTTGCTGTGATAAAGTACATCATCTGTTTTCAGATATGTTCATGAAACTTCCATTGACATCATTGGGAGTTGTACATGAATATCTGACACCAGGATTTGGGCCTTAAAAGTTTATGGTGCCCTGAGGAGTTGTTTTTATGCATTTTGCTTGGTTTCGTCTGTGAATACCCTGGGATACAGCTGCTCAACCAAACAACAAACATGCTTCAGGAACTCAAACTGTTCATGAAACACTATCTAGTACAAATAAAGGTGTCCTCAGGGCATGAAGTAAATATATGGAATTTATGCAATATTCATGCATTTGCTTTGCATTACTAATGTTTTTCTCACGTATTCAGTGAACTACTCCATCATGGAATTTGTTCATGAAAATATTACAGCAGAAATAAAGCATGGAATGAGGGGAGAGGAAAATATCAGGAAATATATAAGAATATTGATAAATTCTATAACAAACATGTCTAAAACTCCTCTCAAGGGTTCAGAAAAACTTCTACATATTTCCTTATATTTTGACTGAAGAAAGATTAATTAAACCTATAATATGCCAGGGAATATCATGAACAGGATACCATTTTCCTTTTAAGAGGAGCAATCTGTGTTATGGTAAATGATTGCAAAAAATGCAATTTAGCTATTTAGTCCTATTTAGCCATTAAATAATAGATTAAAAGCTGTATTAATAAAAGCACTATAACTCCAGTGTAGAGTTGTATTGCAGTGGCAGTCACAGATGAGAAATGTGACACTTCAAGCCCCTTTCTGGGGTCACTGCTCCCTCAGCTGCTGCAGATCTGGGAGCCAGCAAGCCATTTTCTTCTTTTCTTCTCTGGGATTATTAGGAATGTTAAGTCCCACTCAGTCTTGCATTCACCTAAGAAGAAGACTGTCATTACATCTCCACTTGGTGCAGGGAAACAAGGAAAGGGAAACATCAAAAGTTGACATTCTTGAATAGATTAATAACTCTTACTGCCCAAATCTATATCCAAAGGAATTACATACAGTTTCTGCATAAAGTTCTGGTCCCAGAAGTTAGAAATTTGAGTGGATCCCAAATCTTATTATTTCTTGGATGGTCTGTAGGAGAATAAAAATTTTCTATTGTCAGCTATCACAAGATTCAAAAGCAAAATGCATATTTCAGATGCTTTTTGAGCCTGCCATAAGCCACATCATGGTGTACACTGTCATGATATAGAAAAGATTTTAGATTAGAGACTAATATATTTGTAGACATTAGAATAGGAATAAAACTATTAAGAAGCTATGGCTGGATGGTAAAACCAGAAGGTAGAATAGACTCTTACTACAAGAAAAACACATGCTTTTAATTGATTAGTCACTGAAATGAGCTAATGAGGGAGGACATCTGCGTGTCTGAATTCTTACAGTCAGAGCCTTTGATCCATGTTAGTGTCTTCCAGCTGATGCTTTCTGTAACATATACTTTAATTAAATGCAAGATACTGGCTATATGGAGGTGTGACAGGGGAGAAATCTAACATTTTGAGATGTATTAAAGCTCTTAATTGATTAAATAGCCCAAAGATTTTGTAGGACTTTTGTTTTTGTGCTGTTGGTTTTGTTTTCTTGTCTGTTTGTTCAGGGTTTGTTCTAAGGAAAAGAAGGTTGATCCTTGTAAAAAGCTATTGGGTAGAGTGTTTTGAGTGGATTTTCTTTTGGTGTGCATATGTAGGTCATGAAGTATCATATCCTGAAGTGTAGATAAGCTATCTCTGGGTTATCTGTAATGTCATGATTTTGACTCTATAGACAAGGTTATAAAAATCAGCAGAAATTATGATATTAATAACTTTACTTTTTCTGTTCATACTGTATTGTTTGGAATAGCTATATCTGCTGAAAAATATTTCCTATATGTGAGTTTTTTTCCTAGTAACACTGATCATAGCCTGCAGACAAATGTAGGGCAAAAGAATGGGCTACAATAAAAATGGAGAGTTGTTAAACTCCCATCATCAGTTTCTTCCTGGTGATGAATTGATAGCTGTAGCTAAAATGACCACTGTGGACATCCACGCTGCCTTCTCAACAATACAGGCCCTTGCTCTAAACATTTGTGCAGCAAAGTAACTTCTCTTAGAGACAGAGTATCTTTTGAACTGTGCTGGGGTTTTTTTAATGAAGGATCTGATGTGACAAAAAAAATCGACACAACTTCAGGCACGTTCTCTCCAAACTTAGTTACCCTATCATTAAGAAACAAAAAAAAGAAGCTTTTATTTATTTTATTTTTTCAAAATTTACCTGCCTTCAGATTGTATTTCACTATACTTTTTCTGGGCCACAGAAGCTCCTGCTATCATTGTAGGTAATGGTCAAAACATCGTTTGCCATTCAGGTTATATCCCTGGTAAAAGCTATCTCCGGTGTCTCCTTGTGGAGTAACGTTTTTGTAGGCACCAACATGGGGGAACTGGAGCCTCACTGGAGCCACTGACCACTGAGATCTGCAGTGCCCAGGGGTGGCACAAGAGGAGGCAGAGGAGGGAGAGGAGCATGATGAGCTCAGAGACACAGGTGAAACTGAAGAAGGTGGAGACATCCCAGGAAAGTGACAAAGCTGCATGAATAGTAAAAGGAAAAGCAAGAGAGGCTAGTGCTCAAATAATTGTACATGTTATGACTCATATACAAATGTCTGGAAAAGTTACTCTGAAATGGGTGATGCCAGCATTGCAATGAAATCAGAAATGGAATGGAATACATTGACAAGTATATAAGTAAAATACTACATACTATCAATACCTTTCCTTGACTCTGCATTGCTGAAAGACCTGTTGCCATTATAGCACTCAGACATATATATACACCTCCCTCTGGATCTGCTTTTGAAATTACTTGATTCTCAGTTCCCATATTCCTTACACGCTCACACCCTGGAGGAATCAGTAGATTGCACAGGGTGTAAAAGTCATCCCAGACTCCTGCCTTCAACCTCTTTAATATTTGATGAAGAGTGTGGATACACCCTGATGCTTATCACAGTATCACCCAGTGTGGTTTAAGACCTGATTGATTCTGTTATGTTAAGAGGGAAGGGATAAAAGAGATTGTAACCATAAGTGCTTGAATATAATGCATGTGTTCGTGTTAGAGTCAGACAAAGTTATTATACAGCTTATATGTTTCAGTAAATAAGGTTATTAACATTTCTTTGTTTTTCATACACAGGTCAATTAAAGTATACTCCTCCTACAGAGAATGATATAATACAATTTCAGTGTTAATTCGTTCTCATCCTCCCTCATCATAAACCTTTCTTGCACAACCAAATTCACTCCAGGCTGTTCAGCCCTGCATGCATATCTTGAATTTCATTACAATCTTCAGTACGGAGCTCATCCGAGCTGTGAAAGAAGATATTTTGTAAGTTCAGTACATTCATGGTTCCAAGAGTTCCATCGTAAAATTATATCATTATATCAGGCCATTCTGAGAGAACATTTGTTTAATTTTCATATGAAACACTTATCAAACTCAAAGGAAGAGAAAAGAGAAAAGAGAAAAGAGAAAAGAGAAAAGAGAAAAGAGAAAAGAGAAAAGAGAAGAGAGAAGAGAAGAGAAGAGAAGAGAAGAGAAGAGAAGAGAAGAGAAGAGAAGAGAAGAGAAGAGAAGAGAAGAGAAGAGAAGAGAAGAGAAGAGAAAACTGTGTCTCAGTTGTGGCTGGCTAATAAGATAAAAAATATTTTATTTTATGAAGGGTTTTGCATACATGAACAGAACTTTCCATTCTTGACAGTGCCAGGTGGAAGGCTCATCTTTTCATGTTGCACTATTATTCTCACTTCCCTTAAGTATGATGTACAACCTGAACAGATGTAAGAAGCCTAAATCAACCCAAAACAAATCAATGGTTTCAGTGAAAGTGGTGGCTGTTTAACATTTCCCCAGAGATGATCAGTGGCACTTAAAACTGACTGCTATGTTACTAAACATCCCACAGTGTAACAGAGGAAACTTGCCCTTCATGATTTAATACTTACAAGATTCAATGAGCTTACTCTAAAATTCCTGCTTCGCACTGAGAAAAAAAAAATTAATTAAAAATATTTAACATTTTAATGGATAACAGCTGGTTTTATTTTAAGTAGATGGCTATATATACAGCACAATACTATTTTTATCATCTAAATGCAACGAAGAATAAAAGAAGCAGTGATGTAGCAAATAATTATAAAAAATATTTCTAGGGAGTGTTAATTCCCAGAGCGCTGGGCCTAAGTGCAATGCTTGGTGCAATATAAAAGGGTAAACTAGAGGGCAGACTGCTCTGTTTTTCACCATTACATTACTTTTCATGCCCAGAGCCCATTCTGTTGTACTGGCTGGAAAAAAGAAAGGAAAACAAATCCAGGAGCTGTCCGGTCTCCAGAGCCACCATGACTTCCAAAAAAGGGTTGTACTGAGCTGGAGGCACAACCCTCTGGAGATAGTTACTTTATCACTTCATAAACATGCACTTTGATTACAATATCTATTCACTGCTTCAATCAGTACAATGACAGATTTATTGTTCCAGGGCTAAATATACTTTTGGCTTGAGGAAATAAAAGTGATTATGTTTCATTCAGAAGACCATTTGGACCACTTTCCTAGTCCATGTTACATTTTGGTCGTGGAAAAGACATAATCAAAATAGCTGGAAATAAACAGCAAAACAGTGCATTGGATTTTTAGTTGTGTCCACTCATCAAATCTTTGTCTT
Organism: Corvus moneduloides; assembly: GCF_009650955.1. Taxonomy (NCBI): domain Eukaryota; kingdom Metazoa; phylum Chordata; class Aves; order Passeriformes; family Corvidae; genus Corvus; species Corvus moneduloides. The sequence goes on from NC_045476.1 coordinate 150,912,884, forward strand.
TCTGCACTCCTACGACCAAAAATGCTTCTGCACTAGCCATGTCAGCAGTTTGGATTTATGCTGTCTCTAAGGTCTCATTTGGACTTTGCCTACTGTCAGCAGCCCTTGCTGTCCCCGGGTTACTGCCCGCCCTTCTCCTGCAGAAGGTCTCTAGGTCAGTGGTGGTGTCTCCCTGTGGTGGGGGTAAAAGTGGTGGTCCTTTGTCAGAGAAGTTCACAGCCTATCTCGCCATAATATTTCAAATTTCTTTAGGGGGATTTTTGTTGGGAGGCCATCCCAAACAGCCCTAGGCAGCTTAAGGATAGGAGTTTTAGACCTCCAAAGTTTGACAAGTATCAGAACTTCAGTGACCTCTGCAGCTGATGTCCAGGAATGGAAAACAGGAGTTTCTGTGTTCATCTCTTTCTCTTATAAAGCCGGAGGAATGTGGATTACCCAAGGCAAGTCAGGTGTCTGGGTGGTTGAGTCACCCAGCGACTCAGGGCATCCAGGTCCTGCAGGTCTTGCAGGCACTTGAAATACCTGGTTTGCCCAAGTTAGCAGGATCCTTTCTCTCTTTGAGGATCCCTGGTCACCCTAGTTGTCCGAGGGACGCCACCGCCCGCAGCAACCCTGGCATGGCAGTCATCTCAATTACTCACCTCAGCCTGCTGTACTTTGTAGGAAAGTGCAGAATAAATGCAATGGCATTGATAGAACCTGCTCTGAAAAGGTTGTGTACAAAGACACTCTTCAGAGCCCATATGTTTTGAATTATCTCTGTATTTCTAAAAATATGATCCTTATATATATATATATATATAACTGGAGAAGTTATTCAAAATTTTTTTAACTAAACCTAAAAATGATCAAAATTGCTTTCCTAGTAAAAAATTAAATCCAATAAATTCAATTGACCCTTTAATTACCAGGTCAGCAAGTACTTGCCATTAGAACACAGTTTTATTCCAAATAGTTATGCCTATCAAAGCTTTCCATTTGGATTTAAAGTAGGAAGCAGTGTGTGACTGACCATACTTGTAGGCAGTATTGCTATTGCTTTGTGAAATGTTAATTTCTTTAAAAGAAACTGATTCCCAGAAGTAGACAGCATGACAATTGGTTAAAAAGCTGGAAATACAGGTTTTGTTTACAGACAATCTAGAAGAGCAGTGTAATCAATAAATAGCACTGACAATAATTTTAATAGGAATAATAAAAACCTCTATGGCAACTAGTTCTAGAGTCAATATGTTCAAAAAAGCAACAAATTCTTTAGGTGTCTCAGTTCATTATTACTTTTTATGAATAATAAATGTTCTGTTCCTGAGCTGCTCTTTCACACACCTTTTGTTTTTCCTGCTGTTCTGTACACTCCTCTCTAAGCTAGCATAGTGAAATACAATTTGTTGGATAACATTTGGAGTATCTTTAATACGGGAGTAATATGTCTCTTGAATTTACAAATAACATAGAGACTGCACTAAAATACCTATGACCTTTCAATTCTCTGCACAGGCATCCAGTATAGTACTGTGAAATACCCCATAGCTTGAAAAGAGTGTTGCTTCACAAAATTAAATGTAATATTTGCAGGTAGAGAAGACTAATTACCTGTAGACTGTGAATTCTTCAACATCTCGTACCATTAACAAGAAAACTGCTGCTGGTATACTATATCTATTGTTGACAAGTCATTTTACCTCCAAGTTATGGGAAATAAGAAAAAAAGAACTTCAGCCAACTAAAATAATTTTGATAATCACATTACAAATAGAAATTCCAGTCCTATGCTGTTGAAGTAAATGGGATTTTTGCCATCAAATCTGAAGGAGACTGGGCCTTATATTTTTCAGTGAGTCAGAGTACTGACATATGTCCCATATACTGTTATTGACGATTCCTTAGACTTCCTAATGTTGCTCCCATGTAGATTTGTTTTCTGGCTTTGGTGGCTACAGCTGCTTTTAAAACCATGGCAACTCTCTTGGCAGTCTTCACACCTTTCATGATTCCCCTTTTTAACTCTAATGCTATTTCACAAAGAAGACAAATGGAGAGAAAGACAAAAGGAGGACTGAGTCCCCTGTTTCTATGTATTCAAAAGTACCTCATGTTAACTCTCTTCTGGAATACTATTTCATTCTTTTAGCCTAACAGTCAAAAGGAAAACTGCCGAACCACAAAATAACATCCTGTCCTTTCTCTAGACCTTTGTAAACAGTTTGAGAAAATACCAAATTATGCATCTTAGTTTGTTTATTGCTTGGATCACAAGCTATCAAAATAGTCCATGTTTCAAAAATTTATTGAGCTGTGGAGAGTGTGAAACTGCTACCAGCCCCATTCTGAATTTTTCTTATAAAACCAGATAATATCGACAACAACAGATGATTAAGCAAAACTGAGAATTTTACCCAGGGCAAAATTTCTCCACAAGTTCCCGAAAGAACAAAGATTTTTGTCATGGGCAACAACTCAGTCATTTTACCAGACAATGCAATTATTCTGTGGCATAATCTGATAGGGCATTGCTCTGGAATGGAGAAAAGCTGGTTTTCTTTGGTGCTTAAAAAAATAAATATGTAAATTAACTAACCATAGGATTTTTTTTCTATGTGTGGCATTATCAGGCTGTGTAGCAACAAGTGCTTTGACACAAATCCCTTTTATCAGAAATACAGTAGTAGATCATCATTAATTCCTACCATGATAGCAAAAATATGACCAGATTTGTCTGGTCTCTGAATATTGAATAAATTAAGTAATGCAAATAGTGCTATTAATGAAATAGCACCATGGTAAAGTTAGGTATAAATAGATCACTTCACAATGCTATTTAGTTGTCATTTAAAAAAAAAAAGTCTTGTTTTCATAGCACATAAAATAATCCTTTCACCAAATATTTGCAGGTCAAATTATGTAGAGGCAAAGAAGAGTTGGAAGGCCTGACTGGGAAAATCAGGAAAGCTTCAGATATTTTTCTGTCTGCTGAAATAAAGAGTCTGTGTCAGAGCAGGGAAAGAATGTCCACAGCCTTTATTTAGTGCACTCAAGACTAGACAGTTCTAGTTGATGTAAATTGACAGTAAGATTTCCTCAAAAACACCAGTGTGCATTGCAGTGTGCCTTACTCCACAAAAGCATAAACATTAGAAATGAATGGTACATAGAAGAATAATGGCTGCAACTGCTTCTAACCTTTCCTGCAATACAGAAACCCTGAAATGCCTCTGACAGTTCATGTGTTTTGTGGAATTATGCACATCACAGTGCTGCAGCAGATGAAGCTCAGCATAGAATCCACTCAGAGAGAGTCTTTAAATTTCCATCATTATGGATCAAGTTAAAGACCTTGCTACGTTTGAGAAGAAAGAAGTTAGCTTCTTCCAAGGCACTCTATTGAAAAGAGAAAGGAATATGAGAAAGTGTGCAGTCTTACATGACATTGTCAGAGGAACCTTCCCATACAGAAATCTTATTATTCAACTACTATTTATATTGGAGGAACTCCACTGAGGTCAATAGACTAGCCCAGATACAATACCAATAAAATTCTTGTGTTAATAATAGAGCAAATCTCTGAACCTGATGAGATTCCTTGACAGAGAACTGACAGAAGTGAAGGTGTCATTGTGTCCTCTAGTCCTTCCTATACCTGGATGATATTTGATGAAATCAGGGTTTGTGACCTTGGGTTGTGTTGAAGCCATAAACAAGTGGTTCCTATTTACTTGCTTACAATATAAGCAATTGTACCATACACTTGTTTATGGCCTTCACAAAACATTTATACCTACATATTAGAAGTATTTATTCATGCAAAAACATAGTATTATATACATATATGCATGTACATATATCACCAACAGATATAGAAGCTCACCGTAGCTCTCATTAAGTCCATTGGAAATGGCATCAGACCTTGTGAAAAGAATAGCTACCTACCTTTTCTTTGCAGTGACTACATGTACACTATGATCTTCAGCTTTCAGAGATTTTAATGATGATCAACACTTAAATTAATGTCTTTGAAAAGCCACTCTACCTGTTTGATAAAACACACTGTACAAACAAGTCTGATTAATTGTTGCTGTGAATTCAACTTTATGCTTGCTCTAGTAAAAATCTGTCTTGTTTAAGCACAACAGTTGTGGATTTAATTAAATATGTTGCTTAGTGAAGCATCTGTTTAAAACATTAATGAATGACAGTTCCTCTGAGACCTCCATATGTAAAGGTTTTTTCACTTCATAACCCAACCTTAAAATGTGCTTTAGAAGTTATAAACCATTAGTTCATTCTTTGTTTTGGGCAGATTTTTCATAATTAAAAGGTACTTCTTCTCTAAGCCTGTGTTAATTGATTTTAAAAAATCTTGTTTTTCTAAAATAAAATTTTAAAAATCAGGGATTCAAGTTTTAATCTCACTAATCAATAGTAATGCAGAGATACTCCAAAAAGTCAGAGGAGTGTATTCCTTTTTTACTGCATTTGCCAAAGTGCAAAGGAATATTCCTCTCTTACTGTGCTTATAGACTCCCAAGTATATACCCTGTAGGGGACACCTCACTTCCAGGCCACATCCTAGCAGATTGAAACTGGGAGTGCACCAATAGAAAGTTACAGTGAGGAAGAGGTGAATCACACTCCCAGCACCTTCATACCATGGCACAAAGGCAGCAGTATTATGAATGAACTTCAGGAGGTTTGCATCAAGATATGAAGTCAGTTCAAGCCCAGAGCAGTGTCCAAATGCTGCATTGTTACTATGCTCTTGATCACTAAAGGGAATTTGGCGGGGTGGGGGGGGTGGGAAGTAAGAACCATATCCAACAACAACATGTAAGATTGTCTAAAGATGACTTGGGTGCAGACTAACCCAAAGAGATTCTTGACACAATTGTCACTAACCTGATTTTATTTGGGAAGACACTGAAAATAAATGGGGATAAACCATATTCTGACACACAAGGAGTGTCTCAGCCCTAATTAGAGGTAAGAAACACTGGTATTCCAGGTCTTTGAAGCTCATTCAAGGAGTAAGTGAAGTTGTAGTTATCCAGAGCTGTTCATGTGCCCCTGGTTATGATCCAAATGGATCCCTAAAATATAATAGTGAGAACTATCTGGGTAAAAAAGGGAAAATTCTTGAGCCACCCAGGCTAAATTTAGTAGCATATTTTGGTAAAAACATTCATGCTTAGCTTTGGCCAACACAGCACCCTTTCAACACTCAAGTCCTTCCAATCATCTGGATTTCCTAGAATGTCTAGCCTTCCAAAGTGTTTACTTGTAAAGCTCTTCAGGAGAAAGGCTGTCTTTATTTGTGCTTAGTATAGTGTTTATGGCTGTCTTTCAAAAATAGGAAAGGGAAAAAAATATAAGAGGTGTTCAAACTCTGCTGACTCAAAAGCCGAAAGAGTCAAAGTGATAAATGAACCTGCTTTTGCTAAGCTCAGAAAAAAAATGGATGGGTATCTCATACTATAGGTGAAAAGAAACCTTCTTTTTTACAACTTAAATAGCAAGTGACCAATCTCTTTTATGAGATTTTTTTCTGAGTACCCAAATTCACCATGAAAACATCTTTCCACTAAATGTTATAATCAAAGTGGACATCAGACCTCTCATTTCTTACAGAAAAGCTACAAATATATTTAGGTCTGGTGTCAGAAACATCAAGAGACAGCAAAATCGCCTTCATTTGAACACTAGCCAACCTAGACGAGGCTCTGCGAAATGATTTTTCCACATTTTCTCTGCTGTGGAAAAAATGATAATAATTTAATTGTTCAAAACAGATAATAAATACAGTTATTTACTCTGAAAAGTATAAAATTATGAGACTCTCTGGATATATTTTTTGTTGTGTGGGTTTTTTATATTCATAAAATATAACATACAGGATGAATTTCAGGTTCCTCTTAGTTTAGTAATACACATGTTTTTGACTGGTATGAATCAACTGGCTTTACCAAGGAATGGAATATAATAAACTTTATTTTACAAACAGGAAAACTGAGGGATAAGAATATTAAAATGGTTTACCAGCAGTCTTCAGGAAAGTGTGAAGGAGCCTTTTGAGGTCCAGCTCAGTGTTATTCATCATCGGTCTATTAAATGCTGCTGCTACTTTGTGCAAATCAGCTATTGCAACGTACTCAGCCGTGGAAATAACATAAATCTTTTATTTTCAACATCAGACAAAACCAAAGACATATCTATTATATGAGAATTAGAATCTTAACTCACTTTCCATTGCTAAAATAGTCTTTCAGAAGGTCACAGAATTCACCCTGATAAGATCTGATTTCTAATTAAAAGACTTTTATAAAACAAAACATACTTTCCTCTGAGAAAACAAAACCAAAAACTCCAGACAGCATCTTTAAGATGTTTTACAATTCTGACCTCAGCAGACAAAGAACAGAAACTCCATTAGTGGTGAAAATCTTTGATTCCATTTCGGCATTTATGTAATGGGAAGAAGGGAAATATATACACTTCAAATCTTTTATACATATAATCTTCCTACTCTAATTTGTGACTAGAGTATCAGCTTGGATTTTGATTTTCACTGGATATGTCTAGGCTAATCTAGGCTTAAAATTAAATTCTCAAGGGAATTTTGGGTTGTAATGCAACCATCTATGCACCACGTTTGCATCTAGAAGGCCTTCTCTGCTACCCATAGCTATGACCACAGGGAATGTGTGAGCAGCTTCCAGTGACAGAACAATGTGCCATTAAAGCCATCCCCTGGCACAGTGGAAGAAGGCCAGTAGGCTTTATAAGCAGTTTGCTGTGTACCTCAGGCCCTCTGCTGCCACCAAGAAAAAGCTGACTGAAAATATGAGATTGTTCTGTTGGAAAACTGAGTGGGAGAAAACCTTCCTCATTTGGAAGATATGTTAGCTCTGTGGCCAAGCAGATGATACAGCTTTTCTTGTGAGAACATGACATGGTACAGGCAAAGGAGTGTCTCAGATTGATAAAGAAAGGCAGCTTAAACCCTTGTCCTTGAACAGCAATGAAAACTGCCCACTCAGTACTCCTAAGTGCCACTATTATGTCTGGCATTTGGATTTGTGATCTATGAGATTTAGATCTTAGATCTATGTGAATTATTGAACAGGGCCTCCCTGGGCCCTTGGTACTGACGATCAACATTTCCCATTCCTAACCTGCGCAACAAATCATCTGGTCCCTATATAGATCTGAAGGGCTGAACACACTGCTTGGACCTGTGAAACCTTTTCCTTCCAATAGTGACAGGACAAAAGGGAGTCATTTTAAACTGAAAGAGAGGAGGTTCAAATTAGATATCAGGAAAAAAAGCTTTACTGTGGGGATGATGAGGAACAGGTTGCCCAGAGAAGTTGTGGATGCCCCATCCCTGAAAGTGTTCAAGGCCAGGTTGGATGGAGCTCTGAGCAACCTGGTCGAATGAAAACTGTCCCTACTCATTATCTTTAAGGTCCCTTCCAACCCAAACTATTCTATGATTCTATGTGGGAAACATGACTAATTTCTTTTTTTTTTGCCTGATTCAAAAGCCTCTATAGGCAGTGGAAATATGAACATTCAGATCTCTAAGGCTTGTTTGTTTGCTTTTTGATGATTTTTTAGAAGACCATTAAAGATCTACGGTGTAATTATAGACTACTTCGGATTTTAATTGAAGAAACACAATGTTAAGTCCTTCCTAAATTAATCTTTTTTTTTTTCCTATGTGAAAAAAATGGAAAAGTCTGTTATTTAAACCATAATTAAACATATACTTTTTCCTCACATATAATTACATTCAATGCATGGAATACTGCTTTCACTTATCCATAAAGTTTTAGAAAAAGTAAAGTGCACGAAATCTGCTAAAAATACTCTAGAAGAAATAATTTTTAAATCTTCTTAAATAAACCTCAAAAGGAATTCTGCAGAAACCATTTATCTCTTTTGTATGTAACTTTAGATTTGACTGTTAAACTAAAATAAAGAAAATATTCTTTTTTATTTGCCATAGAGCAAAAAGGTGCACAGAACTGATTGGAACCTGCATTTTGGTTCATGCCCATGTCTTATTGAAAATTCTCTGCATTACTTTCAGTGGAAATAAAAAGAGCTACTCTGTCACAGGAATTACATTTGTAAGGAAAACTGCCAGGACTGATCTAATACTGATAAAAACAAATATTGGTGTGAATTTATGGACTAAATTCACAGCACAATCTCACAGCATTTTACCCAAGACGTAGTTTTATAATTCAGAGGAGACCAAACCCAGTGACTAAATAAATATAAAACGCACTTTACTTTACAGGTCACAAGTAAAGTATGTTGGCGGATATGGTCAGTGATGCACCAACCAACTTTGTCTAAGCACTCATACATGACCTGGGAATTAAACAGAAAGCAGCTTACTTTTCAGCTAAAAAACTCCAGGAGACCCTGTCACAGTCATTCATCCACACCTCAGTAGAAAACTATGTCTGCTGAATTCAGCACTTTCCTGACAGTTGTTTCTTTTACAAGTGCCAGTGGATTATCGGCTTCATTTGAAGTTTTAGTAATACAATTAATCTTTTTAGAGATTCTAGTCCACTTTCTGATCTTTTCAGAAGTACTAGCAGTGAGGCATAATTTGGAAAACAAAATGAATTCTCTACTAGACTGGCCTCATGCCCTACCTTCATTAGAGCAGTGGGACCATTTTGCTTCCTAGAGCTGAATTTTGAGGACTGTGAGTATCTCATTACCTCGTTACCATCTGGAACACCCTGTGTGCAGCAAAGGTTAGAGGCAATGAGTTATGGTTGGAGGTGGAACACAGACCAAAGCAAGGGAGGCGAAATTCAGCTTTAAGACAGAATATCCCTTTCTCTGCCACATAATTTGATATATTATTTCTTTAATCCACATGCAGCCTCTGTCATTCAGGAGGTAGAACAATGAACCATTGGTGGAAGGGATGTAGTCCTTTGGGAAAAACTACTTGAGAAAGCCAAATAATTCTCAACCAATCAGCAGGAGTAGGCTAAAAGAAGAGCAAAAACTGTAAAAAAGAAAAATTGTCTTAGGCATGGATACAAAGAAGAGGACTTGCATAGAATTGTGTTCCTGGTGATTAGGACTGGAAGAGATAGCTGGACTATCTACTGTAACTTCTTGCAGAAGAATGGCCATAGAAATACATCCAGTCGTGAAATTAAGTGACTGTTTTTCTTCACTGTGTGAAGTAAAATCAGTGGTGTTTCATGTTTATTTTTATTCAAGAACATTAACTCTGTAGAAGTTATCTACAGTAAATATTGCGTCCACACAGACTTGATCACTGGATTCCACGTGTTCTATATAGAATGGAATCAATTAGTTAGGACTGTAATAATTGTCGTCATTTACTCCTGCTCAGCTCCTTCCCCACACATATTTACAGGTGCACAGACTCCTTTCACTGGCAATGCAGCTTTGATCATGTGGACAAATGTCCCCAAACATAGTGAAAGAACAGAATGAAAGAGGGAAAAGATTGGGTTTTTTCCTGTGCTCTTTACTTCTTTAAGTGACTATGTATGTGATATTGTAATTGGCAATTATTCCTTCAGCAGGACAAAATTGAATAATCACCTTGAAACCCCTCTGCAAGAGGATACCACCAATGCCCCAACAGTTCTGGAAAAGAGTATCAAAGAGGAGGGGGTTCCATGCATTTGCTCTGTGTGGCTCCTGCCATGAGAAAGAATAAAGACCTATACGCCAGACAGGAAACATCACACCAAAGACTTGGTAAGTCAGACAGACATATTTTTGCATTGTTTGGGACTATCAAAATATTATTCACATCACAGCTGAAATGCAGGAGATGTGGTACTGAAAATTTTTAACATTTATATTGAATCATGGTAGTGAGCTTACCCCAGCCAAGCCCCCAGGAGCTAAGGCCCCAGCCAATTGCTTGCTCCCCCATCAGGGTGGGGGAGAGGATCATTAGGGCAAAAGTGAGAAAAACTTGCAGTTTAAGATAAAGACACTTTAAGAAGTGAAGAAAAAAGAAAAAAAAAGTGACGTAAAGACAATCACTCTCCACCTCCCATCAGCAGAAAAAGGCCCAGAGAGTCTCAGAGCAACATAGGTAGTATTAGAGCACTTCTATATTCATGACAGAAGTGCAGAAGTGAGGCACAAGTTAGAGTCAGAATCACAAAAAGATCCGTTTCTTTCCTACACTTATAAGTTCCTATCACTATTCTTACAGTGACCTGTGCCTCTGTCAGCAGACAAGCCCAGCAGAGTAAGAGAACTGGCTGACAGAACTATTTCTAGGAAACCTATATGACATCTAGGAGTGTCAAAACCTGAAAACTCTTTTCTGTCTAGAATTATGTTGATGCCAGGGCTTTTGCTGGGAAAGCTCTGACATTTAGAGAACACACCAGGCATCTAAAATCATGGTTTGCTGAGTAAGCACAAAATGTAACTCATCAAACTTCCTTTTCAGATGTACCTAAAGTGACTAAGGATTTCATTTAGGATACCTAAGGCCAAGTTTCCTCATCATCCATCCCTTCACTGGGACCACTTTCCTGAAGACTATAAGGTCTCCTAAGATGGGAACCCAGGGATAACGTGAAGGAGAGAGTTGCCAAATATGGCAATTGCCTCCAAGTAAGAATTCCCAAAATCTTGTTGCTATTAGGAAAACTACTGTCATGGCAGAAGGACCCATCATCTGACAGGGAAGGGATGGCAGAGAACATACCCTTGAGAAATTATTAAATATTTGTCATGTTCACGTTAAGTTCCAACCTCTGCCAATAGCAGCAGAGCAGCTTAAGAATGACCTTAACTGCCCTAAAATCTGTGCCTGAATGAGGTCGTGACCAAGTAGCAATGATGTTCCTCCTTGTGAGTGAGCAGCTCTAGCATTTGTTCTATCCCAGCTGCCAAACTTGGCAGCTGTGCTGAACTGCAAGTTCCTATTCAGATCCTATCGTCTCTGTTACGCCACACACCTTCCCTCGCAGTTGTGTCCTGAACTAGTCCAGGATCTTTCTGTGCGACCTCTTGTAAGAACATCCAAGGAACAGGAGGAAAGTTCTGGTGAGCTCCTTTCTTAACACCTTCATCTGAGTAGATGGAGCACAGGTTTTGTGCAGGACGTCAAAACTGGTTGCAAATCGGAAAACAGAGACAGAGCCCATTCCTGGGATCAAGCTCATCTTGAAGCTGCACCCTGACACCTTCATCCCTTGCTGACCTATTCCTTGGATTACATAGCCCCAGACACAAGTTTAGAGTGGGACAGCTTTTCTTTGGCTTATTGCAGAACATATGGAAAGGAAGAGCTGGGATCCAGAACATCTACGCCGCCTTCCTACCAAAAAACTCCGCTCCCTCTGAAGCAACCATCCTGGTTGCTAATGAGCACACAGACAACTTTAAGAGGTCATCTTCTGGGGGAGGAGGGCATGGCTGGACCTATCTGTCTGGAAGGTGCTGTGTTCTTCTTAGGAGATGCCAGAGACTGCTGGTGACACAGGGGTCACAAGACCTGTGGTTACAAATCTGAAGGGTGTGAACTCGCTCATTTCTCTTCTGTCTTTCCTTTTTGTGGCCAGGCAGCCTCTCTCAGCACACAGACCTCCTCCTGGTTTGACGGAGGCTGGCATCCATGGCACTGAGATATGCACACAAACATCTGGACCAGAAGCACAAGAGAAAACAAGCTTAGTGGGAAACCACTTCAGGCTGAATCATGAACTTGAGTGGAACAGCTGAGGAGGGGAAGGAATTGTTTGACAATGGCCACCCCTGGGAGTGAAAGCCATGGGAAGGTAAAGCCTCTGTGAGAAAGACAGTGGGATTTCTTTCTCATTTATTACTGTTGAACTGTTTTATTTATGGGGCAGAATGACCTCTGCTGTTCTTCATACTGCATTCAGGCAGAAGAAGGGAACCTACGCTCCCATGAGAATTTCCTAAGCAAACACTGTAATTACTTGGGGGAATAAAGATGAGGGCTGGTTACAAAAAAAAATGAGTGGGAGATTAAATTGTTAAGTGGCAGATGAAATCCAGTGTAGGTAAATGAAAAATGTTACATTCAGTGAGAAACAATCCTACTTTTACATTCATTAAGCAGTGGTCAGAGAGATTTTGAAGTTGTTATAGAGAGAGCTGTGAAAAAACAGCAACTCAGTGCTCAGGATCAAGGCCTGCTATCGATGTTCCTGTGATGTGCATGTTCTGTCCTCTGCCCATGAACTCTGCATTTGATGGCTACAATCATCTCACTATTAATACTTGATAATGGAATTTATAATGAGGTATCAGTAGTCCAAGCCCCAAAGACCAAGTTTATTCCAATTTAAATGAAAATTTTCCTACCTCAGCTACTAAAATTATTTGCATGCAGCAGTTTTCAGAAGCCTCCATTTAAAATGTAAAGCTCAGGTGAAGTCTCTATGCCAACGACACCTTCAATATGATCAATAAAGAAACAGAGTTTGAAGTTGTTCAAATATTTAAATTGTACCTTTATTGTGATTTACCTGGCAGTATCTAAAGTTTTTGATAAGCATAGTAATTCAGTTCTGATACTTTTAAAATTATATTAAATTCTGCCAAAGCAGAAGTAATATATTAATACACTTTGATTTGAACACTTCAGTTCTTTTCTTAGTAATGTAATACAATAACAGACCTTGTTGCTAATCTTAGAGTGTTTATGTAAGCAGGTATAAAAATAATAATTAAAATATCTTCTCAAAGTTCTAAATTATTGTTGGGTTTAATCTTTGAAAGAGACATTTTAATAAAAGAACTGAATGTCTAGTCTTTGCGGACTAAATCTTATAGTGTCTGGCCAGTCTTCTTGCTTATTTTTCACCTTCTTCAACACCCCGTTAGTTGCTAATGGCTCACATGTTTGCCTTCTGCAAAGTTTTGGTTGAGTGTAGCCCTAACACTTTTTAGGGCCAATGCTATTTTTAGTTATCAATTAATTATGTTTTCATTTTTCACGCCCACAAACTCCTCAAAACTTCTTCAAAAGTCCAGCACTGTCAGGGAATTTTGAAAAACAGAATTTTCCTTACTATTCTTTAAGTCTTGCTATGAAAATTATGGAGTGCTTACAAATACAAATGCAAAATTCCCTTCAGAGTCATAAATTCAGCCATAGTTTCAATCCCAAGTATTTTGAAAACGAAAGATAGGAGAGGCACAGCAAACAAAAGAAGTGAAGAGAAAATTGACAATACTATAATACCTTTACTGTTTTTTTAAATCTGCATCAGGCTACATTATTCAGGTTCAACATAAGGGGAACAGTAGAGAGATTTCAGATATGATATATTTTTGTTGCCATGTTTTACTTTAATGTGCCATTTTTTGGGCAATAAACAGCAAGCACTCTGGCTTAAGCATTTAAGACATGGAATATTCACATCTATCTATCATTAGTGCACAGACGTTTGAGGTAGAGAAATCTGAGTTTAGGAACAAGAACAATATAATAAGTAATTTTCTAATGGCCATACAGGAAGCCAGTGGCAGAGACTCTCCTGCAGGTATTCTCCTAAATACCTGCTTACTCAATCTTCCACTGTTGCCATACAGTTTTATTTCTCGTGCTTTCCCCAAAGAAGACAAAATCGGAAAAAAACTTAGTTATACATTTAAAATACTGGTTTTCAACAGTACTCAATTCTCTTTTTTTAGCTTTTTTTTTCATATATATGTAACAAAATTATTTAAATATATCCACAAATGTAAAGAATTATCGGTTTCAAATTTTTTACTTCTTTTCAAGTTATCTTTGATGTCTGTGACCAGAACCCCAGTGCTGCTGCAGCCACGGCTTGAAGTACTTTCCCCAAGACTTGTGCCATTTCAAACATTCCCTTAATATTAAAATAAATGAAAATCAGGAGGTATCTAATTTTCCTGGTTTTGATTTTGTTAATATAAAGTGAAAGGTTAAAATGGAGCAAACCGTTTCTTACAGCCATAGCAGTACCAAAGCTTCAAAGATGACTTGGAAATGAAAGGCTAAAAACAAATTACAAATAAAGCACAATATTTAAAATAATTTCAGGAGCTCCGTTTCCACTGAACTTAAAGGGAGTTTGGTGATGACTTAGCTCCTCATAAAATCAGGCCCAGTCTGAATAAAAGCATATGAGGATTCTGCAGCAAGGCCAATAACAAGTATGTGTTTTGCTGCAATACACATTTTGTAAAGGGATGATGCTTGGAAAACAGCACTTGTGCCTATTTTTAATGCAGCCACCCAGTCCAACAGATTTAAATTCACTGAGGACAATATGAATGTTTATTTACCTCAAATTATGTTCCTTGCTTATCTTGTGGGGGCAAGAATCAGTCAGTACTCTCTGTAACACCACAGTCCCCATCCTTTCCCATTTCCACTCCCAGTCACAAACAGTCTGCAGGACTGTTTGACTGCTTCTGTTACTGCTCAGGGAAGCATCCGGTTCACTGGGGCAAGCTTTCTTGAAAGGGAAATCTATTGTCACACATAAAAAGAGCTTGTTCATTAAAAACAAGAAAGATTAGTTTCTTCTTTACAGGAATTAAAAGGAAAACAAGAATACTGCCTAGCCTTTCCCTGGCCCAGTTGTCAGATTCTTTCCAATACTTGAGAGTATGCAACTTAATCCTGTTCACAAGAACCAAATTGAAACCTACGGAAAAGAACCAAAATGTCAAGTTGTCACTACAGATGCAGTTTGTATTTCAGTTGGTTCTGATGGCATTTCTCTCTTTAAAAGGATCAGTCAGAAAATAGGCACTCAGTTCTGCAAAGTCCTGATGATATTAGAAATGTGAGGGAGATTTGCATGGGCACAATCTGAAGTTTTGGCTCTGTAGTGTAGTCTGGGCTTTTATACTTTAGCTGTGCTCTTAGTTTGGAACCCTTAGTTCAGTGAAATGGATGAAGATTATTGAGATGAGGCCGGCTGGGACCCCTGATATCTAGAGCCATCTGTATATTTAAACAAGTGTTTCAGATACTCAAGTATGGTGTATTCTAAGGTACCAGATATGTTACTAGTAGTGAGAAACTTTTTTTGTTCCCAGTCAGCTATGGAACAGCTTACACAGACTAGCTTTTTGAGAATGAGAAAATAAATATTTACAGAAAAAAAAAGTTCTGCTCAGGTGCTGTAGGCACTGACAGTGTGCTTGACTCATCATAAAGAGAAAAGCCTCCTTTAGGATATAGGCAGCCATTTATTACAGTGGGGTGATTAAGTGGCTGAGGTAGCTCTGAGACAGGGAATGGTTTAGGTATTGTGCTCTTTTTTAATCCCACAGCACACTGCCTTGTAAGTGAAGTGGTAATTTCTTACCAGGCAATCTGAGTCAACAGGTGCTTTTAAACCCCTGTAGACAAATGCTCTCTGCAGTGTTATTTTTATTTACTGACACTTAGATGTTCAAATAGATTTTTTAAAACATACCATTTCACATTAGTAGGAAAATCTGTTGCTTCTACTGGTATCTATCTTTAACTATTTACACGGCTTTTTGTTGGAGTCTGAGCATCCCTGTCTGCCTTTACAGTAAAATACTTGGCATCATCTCTGAAAAGCCAGTGTGTTGGCAGCATCAATCATTTTCTACATGTAAAATTTTTCAGCTTGTAATCAAGGTTGAGGTTTAGAAAGAGCAGTGACTGCAGAAGGACAACCAGGTCTTCCCTATTAAGCAGAGACCCTGACTCAAAGCTTAATGGAAGAAATTATAATATTTGAGTTCCAACAGAGGAAATGCATTAGAGGAACGGCAAGCAGAGGTATTATCTACTTGCCTCTTATCATGGAAGAAATACTGTAAAGTTTAGTGCAATGCTGCTTTAATTAGTCCATGTCAGAAACTCTAGAGCATAATTTTAAATACCTGCTATACTCAATAAGAACAGCTAGAAAAAGCTGTAGGAACAAGCCAGGTCTGTATATCGTGTAAGATCTTTTACTGGTATATCAATAGAAATTGATTTAGTTGTTTACACTGCTCATTGTTATTATAATTTTCTATTAAACTAGCCTCTCTTTCTGTCACATCAATTTGTGATCTGCACCAGCATCAATAATTGGTTATAGCTGGGATACATACAGTTATTATGGAAAACAAATAAATATTTCAAAGCTATTTTACCTGTTTAGACCTTTTCTTTCCACTGGTGCAACCGTTAAATTACAGAGAGGAAAGGAGTTCATCTCATCTAAGCTTTTCCTTGCTTGTTTGACAGTAAAAGCCCTGTTACGGTTTTTGGTTTGTTCAGAGCTCTTAAAAACCTCTGTCAGAACTCTATGAATTCTAAGGTGGAGTCTCATCCTGGTTTTGTTTTCCCTTTTAATAAAGTAGAGAATACAACTTCATGTAAGAAGGAGTTTTACTTATGAAAGTGGTCTTCTTTGGTAAAAGAAAACACTCAGGATTTACAAGAGTTCCTTTTTGAGAGATCCAGACAGACAGCATTAGAACCCACATTCAGTCTATATATGATGAAGTCAACAGGAATTTCTCCACAGTGCACTAATGTTCTGTTTCATTGTCACTTGGAGGGAGGTATCTTTTTGGCAGAGCAACACTTCGCTTTGAAGTGATAGATAGAAAGACAAATGCTGAAACTGTTCACAGGAGTTCCAATTAATGCCAGTGTTGATGGGTTTCATTGCCTGTGTGAGCTTCAGCTGAACAACTAAGGCCCTAAACGGCATGCAGAATTGCAAGTAATTAAACATTCTGTTGCATACTGCAAATAGCTCCTTCTGTCTTCTCCTCACCATAAATGCACTGGGAAAATAAAAAGAGATACGGAAGATTTTGTACTTCTCCTTACTGTGGATACAGACCAAAGACCTTACAGGTGAAAGATTCCATGTTCTACCATCAATCTCTGGAGTCTTCTGTGAAGAAGCACACAGGATGACAAATTTAAAACCAAATATTTACCTGTCAAAACATCAGGCAAATACGTCACAAGCACCAAGGCAACTTTAGCATATTGTCAGCTGTTTGTTGTAAACAAGAATGTTTGGGGAGGTCCTGAGGGACACACGGTTTAAGTTTTGTGTTGTGTTTAATGCCACAGCATGCTTCCTTGTAAATGATATCCTTGCCCTTGCAGGAGACATTTAGAATATTTGTTAAATATCACAAAGTCTGCATGGATTTCATGCACTGTAGCTTAAAGGTGAATAATTTGGAATTCGGTAAAAATATTGGATTTCCTTGATATTGCTAACAAATTTCTAATAATTTCATTATGTCTAAACACTTACAGGAATATCTTATGTGAGTAAACTAATTGATAAGTCCAGCTCATTCAATTAAAGAAATTAATTGAGGTCCTTTTCTAAAGCCAGTTAAGTCAGGCCAAATACTAATAGTAAAAGTTGACTATGGTTCCTGGCTATAATTGGTTGTTTCAGACAGTGCTTGAGTTAGATAACTTTTCACAGAAAGCATTGTTTTTTCTTCTTCATTAGTATGGTCCGTGCATTTTATATCCATTTGCCTGGATAGTTCTTTTCTGCCTCTTACCTTTGGCACAATACCTCAGAAGACCATGAAGTAACACCTGGCAGTTGTCACTACAGAAACCTACACTTGCTACAGAATTGAATTCCTTACTTGAAAAGCAACTAGGTTTCAATTCCTTGCTCTACCTTTGACTTCAGGAACAATGTGCTCTATTTATCTGAGAGGAGAAAGAGAAGACTGTCATCCCCACCCAACAGTTACATGTGCACATGGCTCAGTCTTGTGTAGAGAGGTGGAGTAAATTCCTCCACCTCAGGCACACATCTCTCATACTTAATCCACTCTCTCGTCTGGGCAAAGATGTACTTCCACCTCTGTCCTTCCATAGCTGCCTGTGACAGGCATATGTAAAAGAGAAGATTTATGAGGCAGATGGCTTGTAAAAGCCGTGGTCCCTGATGCCCGACCCCATCCAGCCATCCCTTCCCCCAGGTGAAGAGTCAAAGGAGGGGCTGAAGGAAGTTAATTGGAGAAGCTCATGTTGGACAGACAGACACAACCATATGTCCCTAGTGTTTAACCTGCAAATTATTTCAGATTCTGAACCAGGTTTCTGTCCAACCCCATAGCATGACAAGACTGGGGTATGTACCATCCTCCCTGTCCTGCCGACATGGGAAGGAAGTTCAGGTATGGAGTCTGAATGGAGCTGTGGTCTGCTGTGGGACAGGACTCCTACTGGTGTACTGCTGGGAGCACCAAGCCTCAGAGCAAGAAGCTTGTGGACAAGTAAGAGCTTGAAGTCTGCAGCATGCCAAGTGCCTTTGGTGGGAAGCTGAGCTCATTGACATTTCAATGGATAAAACTCATTTCTCCCTGCCTTCCTCAGAAATAATTTGGCATCTTGTTTTGTTGGAGTAGGCCAACGACACTTTGCTACCTCAAAGGGTGTTATGTGGGTGTACTAATGTACACTAATGTAATTGAGGTGAGGCAAAATTTTTAATGAATACCAAATTTGCAAAAAAAATTCTCAGAAACCAAAACTATGTAAAAAAATTTAGTGAAATTAAAAATATATATATACCTGGGAATATTTTGAAATGCCAAGAACTTTGCTTTGACATTTTTGATTAAAACATTTGTGTTTTGTGTCAGACATTTTAATTAAAAACAATACAAATAATTTAAATCACAGAATGAAAAATACAGAATTTAAATAATTTTGAAATATGTAACAGAACAAAAATTATGGGCTGAAGAACGCCCATGTTTTGAATTCCTAAAATCATAACAGGGAAGAAGTTGCTTCTCTTCTTTCCCCAAAGAGAACTTCTTTCATCATCACTGATTTTCTTCCCTTATATTTTGGCAGATATATGAGCCGCCGGACTGAAATTATTTTTCAGACCCCATTATTTGCTCACCTATGTACGTAAGGCACTTTGAAACAGCCAGAGTATAACTGCCAAATTTCATTTATATGTTCTTAATCACTTTGTTCATTCTGTTTACAGGTGAAATTATCAAATGTGAATTGCTATTATTCTCTATGGAAACAATTTCCTTTACAAATAGCTTTTATTAGACACTCAAATACAGGGGATAAAATGTACTAGATATTAGTAATCAAATGGTAAACTAAGATATTTGGTATTGATTTCAGTGCAAGTGCAAATATTCTTTTACACTGTCTTATTAATATAAAATAGGAGAAAGATGCTGCAAAAAGAGCAGATCTTTGAGTACAAATATTACATCATTACTATGTCAGAGGCCTCTTCACACAGCTTTATGGCCCACAAGAAGTCTATTGTTTACTATAAAGACTCAGCTGTGGACAGAAATGTCCAGCTGAATGGTCATAAATGATTAAAGAAAAGTTTATGTTCTGTGAGGTTTCTTTTATGAATATAGTTCATAGTGCTTAGTCCTAACAGTGATCCATAGAAGAGAATGGATGAAAAAGTCATGTAAAGCTCTTGGTGGCTCACATTTGCAATGGAAAAAAACTCATTGAATTGAAGATGGAGCAGGTAGGTGACTGCTGGAGCAGAATGAGAGCAGCTGCAGTACAGGGTGGAGGCACTGCCCATCTGGTCTGCTGTATGTCAGAGGGACAAATTTGGAAATCCAGAGGGATACTTGCAAAACTGTCGAGGCAGTGTGTATATACCTTGGATTGGGGAATTTTGTCTTCTAGTTGGATCAACCACTGGCACGTGCAGATAGGTAAAAAGCTGTGATATATTTCCATCTGTTCAGATGTATTTGTATCATTCAGATACAAAGTATATCAAAGTACCTATATCTTAGTACCACTTAGTTTATCTAGACACGTCATGAATTCTCATGTTTTGGTACAATTCAGTCATAAATTCACAACTGAATTTATGTTTCTTACAGAAAAATGCTCCCCAAGCCTCGTTTCTCCAAAGCTTCACTTCTGCTAGGATAGAGTTATCTGCTATGTTGCTCACTCTTCTCTTGGTGGAAGCAATCACCTTCAGCAGAATGAAGTTCCCTTTATCAATATTATTTTTTGATGCTGAAGACAATCTCCTCAGAAGCAGAAAGCAATGGATGGAAACTTGCTTCACTCTGGAGTGAAATGACCCAAGTATTCACATTTTGTGAATGCAATAACCACTGGAGTCTTGCACGAAAGATTTTTGTTTTCCTGAATTGTTTTTAAAACATCTCCTAGAAAAAAATCCTGGACAGTTTTTGAATGTTGGTTTCTTGGGGTTTTTTAAATTTGTTTGGGTTTTTTCTTGTTCCCCCCCTCAAAAAAAAACCTGCTTGTATGTCTTTGTGGGACTTGACTTGAAGATTTAAAAATAGTATAAAATATCTTTAAAAAATGCACTTTACCTGAAACACAATGCAAAATATTGTCTGATGTTCTTTCATCTGGTTTACATCAGAGGTCAAAGCAATCAGTGATGTAACTGGTGTTCAGATGTAAAAATTGAATGACACAGACCAGAAGAATATAATAAAAAAAAAAAATGTAATATTCTCTTCATATATTCCCAAGAGCAATAAAATAATTTTGAGAATTAACATCTAGTGTGATTCTGGCACGCTTGGGCAGATCAAGATTTTTTGCTGGAAATACATTCCCTTTTTTAAAACAAAACAAAACCCAAAAAAAATCTCTTTATCTGAAGGATGAATGAGCTCCTTCAATACATTGTAAATGTTACCCTGGCTGTGATCCAAGGGTTGTGATGTGGAAGGAATAAGTTGCTTAATTTCTGCATTTGAAGCCTTTGTTAAAAAGATGTTTTAATCTTTTCTTGACTCCACTATAGTCTAAAGTCTGGTTTAACATTCCAGCCAGGCCACAACAAAAAGCATCATTGTTTGACATGCTTTTCCTACAGAGCCTGTCAGATGTGCTGCATTATCTAAACAATGTTGGCAGCAAGTACACAAGTAGCAAGTGTGAATCAAATCAAAGATGTCCTCAAATCCAGACTCCAAGCCTGAACGTTCCCAGACTCCAAGGGTATAGCAGGAGTGTCTGGTTATCAATAAGTATAACCAAAAATAATCTAATCATTTAGAATTCAAATCCAAAAGTTGATGGTTTCCAACTGGTGGTGAATAACCCCCGCTCTGTGTTTCCATCCCGCATTAGAACCACCAAATCAGGAACTATTCAACTTTGTTCTGTATCTCAAACACAAAAAAAGGGGTTGTTCATAGGAGAATATTATCTGACCCTTGCTGAGACATGAGTAAGTCCCAGTGCACAGAACAAGCAGTGAATGATCATGTCTGCTGATCGTCTTGCACTGCCTTCAACCTCACCTTCCAACCTACTCGTCCTGCTTGGCACTCTCACAGTGCAGTGACCACCTTGCTAAAATCTGCCTATTCAGGTCTTTGGGCAAGTTTTTCTTCACTTACTTCCATCTAAATGAATTAAGCCAGCAAAAATGTCCTATTTAAATTGTGAAACTGGTCTGACTCACAATGAGTAAGGCGTGTTTGGGACTGATTGTATGAACAGGTCAGCCTGAAGGTCTGAGGAAAGCAGCACAGAGAAGCCAACTACATTAGCTCTGTGATGCTATGAACAAAGATATCTTCTGAGTAAAGAAAAGTACTTGCGAAAGAACTCAGAATGTCAGTAACTTCTTTTATTGCTGCATCATTCCTACTTACAGTGTATGATAGTTTGAAAGAAATTTTTATTTTTCACAAATATAATTTTGAAAGTACACCTTGATACAAGATACAGTACTTTTAAAATAATTTTTAAAGAGCATTTGTTTCAGGGAAAGTTTCACTAAAAACCAAGATCAAGTGGTGAAAACAAGATTAAATATATTCAGTGCAATCAGCTAGCGCTAGTAAATATGAATTGTAGATCCGTATGTTTGACATGCAATAACAATTAGTTTGAGGTTCTGTGAGAATATTAGAACTCTTTCTGTGGGAGGTGCCACCATATAATAGAGAGATTAAGGGGCCAGGATGTGGTAGATGTTAACTGAAGATTCCGGTCTTTGCAATATGGTAAAATTAGGTTCAGCTGTGTGGCCTTACAAGGGGATAGAACCTGCACTTGATTTCAGCACACCAGCACAGGCCAAGCTGTGCCTCAACAGCCCTCTGTGAGAGAAGGGGATCTTCCTTTACCAGCTCATTACTCCATGTTGTCAAATATTTTACTTTCTGCACTCACCAAAAGGAAACCCTAATTAATTGACTGCCATATAGCATTTTGCTACTGTGACTATATTTAGGCATAAGTATAAAAAGGCTTCATTTTGTACTGCCTATTAGTATTATTCTCAAAAGCCATCTCTCACTTTTACATTTTTATTTTCTTTTTAAAAAATAAATACAGTTTATATTGTGGATTTAAATACACATTAATAAATTTAGCAGGATTCTATAACTTGATAGGTATTCACCAGAAATCAGAAACACAAAAAATTCCGTTATTCTTCAATGTCAGGTCTGCAGTCCTTGTAAGGAGCTAAAAAATAAATTATAGAATACTTAATTACTACGCAATTTCATTAAAGGTTATACATCTATTTCGGTCATGTACATTTTAAACAGCACACAAAATTTATATTATTTCATTGAAGTTTGAGCAAATGAGGAAAAAATATTTTCTTACTCTTGTATGAAATTTGATTTTGTGCATAAAAACAAAGAAAAAAGTAAATAGAAAGGAGTAGAGATATTAAGGACAATTTTTTGTCTTTTTTGAGGAATTGAAGGACTAAACTTCAAAATGTTGTCTGTTTCTTAGGGGAAAAAGGCTGTCTCAGGCAGCTAGGAGGAAAAGAAAATATTCTTATTAGCAGTAAGAATAAGTTTGCTTATTTAACAACATGGATTTTCTAACTCCTATTTCTCTTCTCCTCCAATTTTAATTATATTTTGTTGTAACAAATAAATGTAACAATAAAAAAAAAAGATCATAATGAAAATGGAGAAAGACACGAGATTCTCCAGTAGCATAAAATAAAAAAAGATGACAGTGTGCCAACAACTGTGTATGTATCATTTCATCTACTTTATGAGCCAGACGGCAAGGTTTGTCTTTGTAAGAATTATTGGTTCTAAATTAAAACACTGTGGTAAAACTAGATTCACTTATGACTGAACCTTCTTATTTGTTTTAATACTGTAATGATTACTTTCAATCTTCTAAAAGATTTTAACTCTGGTTTTAAGGAACTCTGCATTTCAAATTACTTTTAAATGCCAAATTTTATAGGACAGAAATATTCCCTATAAGAGCAAACATGAATGAAGCAGGACAAGAGGACACTCAAATGAAAAACAAATTACCTGAAGAATAGAAATGAGAAATATTTGTTAATGTTGTCAACCTGAATAGTTTTCTTTTGCCTGAGGGAAAATTACAGTTGACCACTGAATATAGAAGAAAAAAAATGTTTATATCCAAGTTCTTATCCTACCTTCGTGTCAACTCATAAAGAGAATAAAGACTTGTAACTTTGCTTTCCCTAGCTTTGAAACTTTAAAAAGGTTGCCTTTCCAATAATTTTCATAAAAATGGAAGTATGATTTTCCTTGTCTCCAAATGTGCTTTCCCTCTCTGTTTTTTTTGCTAGAACTTTCCTTAACCTGGAGTCATACAAGAAAACCAAAACTAACCAGAATCCTTACAGTCAATGACTGAACATATGGGCTTCATGTGATGGTTCTGGAAGAACAATATGTCACAGAATCACAGAATTAGCTGACTTGGAAGGGACCCACCAGCATCATCAAGTCCACCTCCTGGCCCTGCACAGTGCCATCCCCAAGAGTCACACCATGTGCCTGAGAGCATTGGCCAAACTCTTCTCGAGCTCTGTCAGGCTTGGTGCTGTGACCACTTCCCTGGGGAGCCTGTTCCAGTGCCCAACCAACCTCTGGATGAAGAACTTTTTTCTTATATCTAACCGAAACCTCGCCTGACACAACTTCAGGCCATTCCCTCAGGTCCTTTCATTGGTCACGAGACAGAGAACAGATCAGTGTCTGCCCCTCCTCTTCTCCTCACAAGGAAGTTGTGAACTGCAGTGAGGTCTCCCCTCACTCTCCTCCAGGCTGAACAGATCAAGTGTCCTCAGCTGTTCCTCATATGGCTTCCCCTCAAGGCCTTTCACCATCTTTTCTGCCCTCCTTTGGACACTCTCATAGCTTAATGATTTTCTTATATTGCTCTGACTGAAACTGCACACAGGACTCAAGGTCCTTTTAGACCAGATCCAGAGATACTCTTCTAGGTCTAGAAACAATGTTTTCCTATCATGAGCTATATGTCATCCAAGAGCACATGCAGTGTACAAGGACTGCAAATGCCGATATTAAATCTGTGGTACTTCATTGTCAGAGTTATGAAATTTTCATTTCAGGCTTCCTTTACTCATCTGAAAAGGACTAAATAGATGAATAATGTAGCACGATCAGTGCTTTAGGCATACATTGCCAACTGTGCCATCTGCAGACACCAGTCATGAACAGAAAGTGGTCAGTACTCTTCCATCCCTTCTGATTCTGGAAGAAAGGCAGCCAAATCTTGAACCACACAAATTCCTTTTCCTCCACATCAGTACACCTGTATTGAGCATGCAGGTTCCTAGTACTCAATTTCTCTTTCTCTCTGTCAGCCTGGGCAGAAGAGGAAAACAGCCTACAAAGTCTGCTTTCTTCCAAGGCAAAAGTCATCAGGGGGGCTGCTGGCCAAGTATCTGGAGTATTCATGTCCAGCAACCATTAGAAGAATCTCCTGTTAATTACTTGGGGCTGCTATATGTGATTGCCAATCAATATTCCAGCTTCAAATGATATTAGTTAAATGTGACCAAATGTTATTACATTTTTACATGACTATAAAATACAGATAATACCTCTGTCCTCTTAGATGGCATCTCCAACAATTGTCATTGAGCCGTAATCCCTTATTGAAAAGTCTGTTCGGAATTTAATGAAACCTGTGTAAAATTTTAAACTGTAATTATTTTAATCTTGCTTCCATGGCAGATTAATGAGGAGAATTTAATATCTTTTCTCACTGATCCATTTTAATTTATTCCTACAATATTTATTCTCATTTTGTTTTAAGACTGGTCAGAAATTAGATTAACTCAGCAGATACAGAAGAAATCAGGTAACTGCCTCGATTCTTTTGATGTTGTGTTAAATTGCCTAATCACCGTCAGTGACCCGATGATGCTTTGTTTTTCAAGTACTGGCAAACTGGCAACATCTATATGTCTTGCACAACTGAGTCATTTTTGTTTGAGTCACAATCCACTTACACAGCATAATCTTACTGGCAGAAGGTGGCACAGGCCTCCCCAGCCTCAGAGGAATTTTCAGACTAGAGCCTCAATCTCTGTCAGGCAAAAAACTTTCTTCTTCAGTGAAATCCATTTTTTCCCTGCAGTTTGAAGGAGGCTAAAATTTCCAGAATAGGTCATTAGAAGCCATAAGCGAGGCTGCAATTTTAGAAGTGAAAAATGCAGCAAGAAATGCCACAAAAGAAACTCCTAGGCAGTAATGGCTTGAAAAAAAATTATCTTAGTCATGAGAGTTAAATAGCTCACTATAAAGCTAATCTTCTGTGATTTTAGTGGGAATTAACATATTTCAGGCTTTCCATGAGAACCTAGCACAGTAGAGAGGAGACATTCAGAGTCTCCCTGTACAGGGAAATGTTATGGAAAGGATGTGCAAAAAGCACACTTGTATATTGATGTGTTTCATAAGCGTAGCTTGTGTCAGAAGTGAAGAACTCATCTACCTGTTGTGGAAGCTCATTGAAGCCCATCTGGTCTTCTGGGAATTTCTTCTACATGGGCCAGTGATCGTCTGGCACCAAAGAGGCAGGCAACCCAGATTAATCTGATTCGTCTTGGATAACATCACATTATCTATATATATATGTGTCTTTTAGTGCCCCTGCTTGTGAGGCTTACTGTCTATCTGACTGTATCCCTAACTTTTGAACCTGTTGGCCAACCTCAGTCATTGAGAAAAGGGTGTCAGAGATAAAATTCCACAAGTTTAGCAAAAAGACGTTGCTCAGAAGAAAAAGCACTTCTTAACATGCTCCATTTAGGAACAGGCTTCAGCTGAGCTCACACCATGGGAGACGGATGGCCTAAATACCTGCAATGCAAGAAAAACTTTTAAATGGGGCTTACACTTTACTAGACACCAGAGAATCCAACTGTGAGGCACAAATCCATAGAAAACCAGGCTTCATTTATTCTGTTCACTGCACAGGGAGCTCCTTGTTTGTACTAAAAGCAAGGATGACTTTCAGCGTAGTTTCACTTTTGGCCAATATTATTTATTTGTACCACGCTGCAAATGTGAGTGGCATTTTGCCTTTCCTCCAATGTTTCTGTCTTGAGGAACTTGGCCTACAGGCCAAAATGTCCTCAAATTCACTTGCTCTAGCAATGGTTCACTGTTAACTTGATACAGGAGACAAGTCTTTCTATTGAAGTCAGTCAGAGTATCTGCCTTTCCCTGCCATGGTGTGATGAGAATTCATGATGGGCATGCGTGGGAGGAGATGTCTGATCCTCCAGATTCTGAGCTTTGCACGGAGGGCTCTAAAACAGGTCAGAAAGATGACTATTTTGAAATCACAAGCAATTCGTTTTTAGAGACATTTGGTTTCCTTGTTGCACAAAGCCCATTTTAAATACATATTTGCAGACTTTTAGATGTATTACCATCTATTTTACTGAAGGAAAAAACCTTCCCAAAAGAAAGCAACATATCCAATCCTACATTTATGGTTTCAAAATATCAAAGGAAGTGTAACACAGCTCCACATGCTGACCTTGAGTTCTTCCTTTCTGTGCAGGGCTCAATCCTGCCAGGTGCTCAGTGCCCCTGATTCACTCAAGCTGAAGACACATGTGATCTTGTCTGATGCTCAGCACCTTCACCAGCACAGGGTTTCTGCACAGTTTTTGTCAAAGGTAAACAGACTTATTGACTAGGCATTATGTATTTTCTCACTTAAGTAATAAAAAGGCTTGGTTATTTAGCAGAATATTTGAAAGTAGAGCAGCTGATGTAACAGCACTTCTGTGTTGTAATAAAAATGAGGGGGATTATTATAAATACAACAGCATATTAATGAGTGCTTTTATGGTATTCATTTCAATTGCTCCATCTTTAAAGATGTATTTCCACTGCTATTTTGATACAAGGTAAATTTTCCAGGTGTCCTGCACTTTCAACTTCACATTGTTCTGTTATTTAAAACAATTTTAGGGCTCTTTTGTTTGGAAAAGAGGATATGCAGCATTAATAAGTATGCCAGCCATAATGTTTAAGTACTGGGAGCCCTTGAATGGAGTTGAATATTTAAATACATTCTAAATATGCTGCTAGTAGGCTCCAATTAAGGCATGTGAGAAGCATAGTGTAGGTAGATCAGAATATTCCTAATGTGTCTTAAACTTACCAAGATGAGTTTCTCTCAGTGTTTACTCATTAGCCTAGCTAGCACAAAAGGCAAACTCCACTCCATACTTAGACATACCACACATAATAGTATGCCCAAGCTAGGGGAAAAATGTGTGCTCTGACCACATACCAGGTAAAAAAAGATAGAGAATCCGAGTGAAAGTACAGTTTTCACATGTTTAAACAAACTGAGAAGAACACTAAGCAGGAGTTTAGGTGTTACCTTGATTTATCAGAATTTAGTTAAATGATACCTTCAGTCTTCACTACGTGTTAATGATCATAATCTTGGTTAATGTAAGACCAAAATGCAGTTTTTATGCCTAGTGGAGGCAGGGACTCAGAACAGTATAATAAGGTTGCTTAAGTAGCACAGCTGTATCACCATATACATAAGACCAATATTTTTGGATGTGCTGTCAGCTTAGCATCTCAAGCCAACTTTTGCTTATCACTCAGGTGTTAAAGAAATTCTTAATAAATTAGGCACCTATAACTTGTGGACTGATCTTTCCATTTTAGAAAACTACTCAATTTCACTAAGGAGAGGTTATGTCATTTATGAAGATGGGATATATGTATACAGATATATGTCTTTATGGCTATAAATAACTGTAAGAAAAAGGTGAAGACAGAAGAAAAAGTAATGTCCTTCACTTCAGGAATTTCCTCTTCTGAGGCAACCACCATGGAAATCTCTGAGTTCCACTAGCTCTTCTCACCTCTCCACTTTTTTTCAGAGTGGGAAAAGGCAAGGCTGGTATTACTTCTTTTGTACTTATGGTCAACATTGTAACAAAGCAGTTTTCTATTAAAGTTCATCTCCTGGCTTCCTTTAACTACAGACCTTATCTGGCTATCTAGACTCCTTCTAAGAGATACTTTCTCCATAAAGCACTTCTTCCCAACTGTATGGACTCTTTGGGGTTCCTCAGCTTTCTTCAGTGTCTGCAGAGGAAGTCTGAGCAACAAACATTGACTAAATCTTTGAAAAATCAGAATTAAATCAGATTAATTACTTCCCCAGAACCTGAGGAGCAGAGGTGAAGGTCCATTGACGTAATAGCTTACAGAGGTGTTCTCTGGGAAGTGCAAGGAATGTTTTCCAGTAAAAGAAGATCTAGCTTCTTCTTTTCACTCACTGAACATGTAAATAATGTTTCAGACATGTCTTGAGGAGTTAATTTTTAGTATTTTTAAAAGGCTTATTTTGGTATTAGTCCAAGAATATTTTCTCAGTAATATCACATCATTCTTGTTTGATTTTGACCTTTTAAATATTTAATTAAGCTTTTATATATATTTAAAGAAAACAAATTCTGTTACAAAAAAAAAAAAGCTCCTTTGAAATGCATAGCTGAAGAACTTCTGGTCATTTCTTATCCCCTCAAAATGCTTATTCCATTTTTTTTTTTTTTTTAACAGATTGTTGTAAAGAGTCAACATTTGTAAATGTTTTGCCTTGAACCAAATAGTCATTTTCCTTCAGGGAATGGTTTTCATTACAACTTAAAAGACATACATGTCAATTGGACATTGGGAGTAGAGGGAAAAAGTGCAGGTTTTCCTGTGGCACGTGCTTGGCTTTTACGACAAAACAATGCAAGGGATATTACATCAAAAATGAAAGATGTCCTACTTCTTACAAAAAGCAGGTAATAAGGGAGGCTCATCTCTGTCCTTACAGGATCCAGTCATGTGCTGCTACTTGGGGAAAAAAGGGTGCAGAAAATCAGTAGAAAAAGCCTTTTTAAACCAAACTGCAAAAGAGTGCCACAAGGAAGCCCCCGACAAACACACAGCTGGTGGCATCTGACATCTCTTGAAGGCTCAGTGAGTTACAAAGAGATGATGCTTCAGTGCAAGCATTGCCTCAGACTCTAATTCACAAATCCAGCAAGAAATGAGGGACTGGGGCCAGAGGGCTGGAAGGATCCAACCAAAATGTAACAATAACTTGTCCAAGCACAGATCAGCACTAAAAATTAAGAAAGCTAAAGGTTTACATAATTAAAGGTGTGGCTGCTCCAGAAAAGTACATGAGCCCACGGGGATTAAGACTGGCCTAGACCAAAAAGGGTTACTTGGTGATAAATAACCCTTAGAAATGGTAATTATGTTATGCCCTAATGTTATTTACTGCCTAATATTGTTCACTGTGACTCCTTTAATTAATCTACCTGACATCCTCACTAACTCTTTCCTTTCATCCTTTGCTGAGATTAAAGGTCCTTTTTATCTTATTGCTTTTATGTTCATTCTTGGGTGAATCCAGTATTAAATTGGATGCCGGCGTGAATTTTGAGCACCCATGGCACTCACTTTTGGGGTTCACAGCAACCTTATTGCACCGTCTAAATTTACCCAACACAGAAGTTCCCAAAATATAACATTTCCCAGTTATCAAAATCCTTTTAAGTGACAGCATCTTTTTTTTAGACTCACAGAAAGCCTCTGTGCTTTTTTCAAATCAAGATTTGTCACTAGGCTCTAAGTCACTCTGAGAAGCTATCTAGCTAAATTACCCAGTAATTTTCCTTTGCTAGTTTGCCCAAAAAACTCGTGAACACTCCACAATATTATTTCCCAAGACTGTTTTTTCTCTCTTGGGATATCTTTGAACTGCTTTTAATTACTCTGACTGGTCAAGTTCTCTACTGAATATGCTCCAGTTCCCTGAAGCAGATCTTCCTGATGACTTCGGCAAGAAATAAATATTATTATTTCACCTTGTCATAAATTGCCCATGATCAGCTCTACGCTGCAAAGCATAATCTCATGGCCCTTTATAATTGTGATGGCTAGTTCACAGAAACATTTTATCCTGCAACACATATACTCCAAGGCAGATTAAACAAATTACTTGTTTACAAACAGTTTAATGAGGAGTAGCTATGACACACACAAGTTTCCTTTCCCCCCGAAAGAAGCACACTTCCTATTTTCTTTATACAGATGGCACCAGCAGACTCCTCTGTGAAGGCCTTTCAGTGTGTGATCGTGCAGCCACAGGACCCACATTCCTGTTCCGCACTTGCCAGTGACTCCTCAGTGAGGGTGGGACCCTGGCCAGCACTGCCCCCCTCACCTGGGAGTGTCCCTCTGACTTCAGCCTCTTCCCTGCAGCTGAGTGTGAGCTCCCTGCACACAGCAACTCCAGCTCCCAGGACTGTGCTCAGGGGAGCGTTTCCCTGCAGCACCGCTCCAAGCTCACGGCCAAAATCCATGAGCATCCAGGCTCATGTCTCTGCTTTCCTCTCTTGCAATCCCTCTTTCTGCAGCCCTTGAAAATATGTTTGATTCCACCATCATACAGAAAATAACCTTCCTTTTCTCACATAATTTAGTTGTCATTTCCCCCCTCTTCACCTGTAATGGTATTTTATGCGTGTGTGGTATTTTAAACATTTTAAACCAAAAATAATAATTTTTCAATGGTTTCTTCATAAAATGTGGTGGTGAGCCAGACAGTTGCTCATTCTTTTATGTGTCTTGCCTACCAAAGTGGTCTTGTGCTTTGATTTCTAAGCTTTTGGCTGGGATACTTTTTTAGTTCTGAGTTAATATAGCACTGGGCACAAAGGGAGATCTTGCCCAGGGGTAGAATGGTTAGACATATGTTCTCTGGAAGTACTACTAACAGTAATAATAATTATAATAATAGCAAAATTTCTTCAAGGATACCACACATGAAGAGTGAGATTGCAGTCAAAGGATAAGTGTTATTAAATTTTTGATGAAATAGTGAGATGCTGTGGTGGAAAAAAAAAAACATTTAAAGGACATATTTTTGCTCAATTTCTGTTTTATCAAACATAATGAAAATTCAAATTCATTTAAATTCATGTTTTGTGATTACTTTTGCCATTCCTCTGAGAGTTGTCTGCAATAGCTTTTCAACTGAGCTGAATTCTGTAACTTACTTAAATGATAGTATTTCTGCTATGTATTATCAAACTGTTGAACTAAAACATACGGAGACATCAAGAATTTTGATGTAAAACTGCAGCTGTTTGAAAATGAGCAGTGAATGTCATCTTTAGAGCAAATTTTGTCATCACCCTGCTGGGCACTTAGGTATCTTCTGTTTTCCGTATTACATATATTTAAAATATATAAAGCAGAATGAAATTCGGAAAAGATAGGTATCAAACTACTTGCATGACATTACAACCCTACATTACTACTGCCATAATAATATCAAATACCCAAGGCTATGAGTAGTGATAATGATACTAAGCCTAGCACAGATTCTCACTAAGATGATGATCTCTGTTCTGATGCCTATTGATATTAAATACCAATAAAATTCAGGCCCTTGTTGGGAGATACTAATCAAACATATGTTCTGCCATACAGATCTGTCTCTACTATTATCATGTAATAATGGTGCTCTGCAAGGCGCAGAGAGCAGTACACAGCTTGATTCATTTCCTATTATCAGGTAATACGCAAACTGAGCTGACTGTAGTTTGAAATTTCTGAGCAAGAAAAGGGAAAGTAAGAAATACACCAGTGTTAAAAAAGAGAAAGAAAAATGGGGAAACTGTATGCCTGTCAGGGTGAGAACTGTAGGTTTACAATCATTAGCTTAGCAAAGACTGAGAAGCCATAGTTATATTTTATTGCTTGTATTAACTACCACTATGTAAGATGACTGGTGACAAGGTGAAGATGATGAATAGAAAAGGCAGTAGCATAGCAGAGCTGTATTCCACTGATGTTTACTTATGTTTCCCTAAAAACATAGAATAATGCCTGAACAATTTGCATCCAATTCAGAAATCAGAATGGTAAGGCTAATCTAGAAGGATACTTGGAATTGCTCTCTCTTGATTCCTGCTTCATTTTCCCCATCATTCTTTTATGCTACAGGTACTTGAGTGTCCTGGCTGCAGGCAGGAGTGGCTACAGACATAGAAGCTGCATGATTAATATGCTGTAAAGATCAGTTTCATTGAATGCTGCTAGTTGCTATTAGTTTGCTAAAGAGATGTGTTCTCTTACATTCACAAGGGGAAAAACATGACAGATACCTCTATGCAAAAGATCCAAAACAAAGAAAAGTTTTTTTTTAATAACTTTCAATTCTGCTTGTTAGGCTTTGCACTTTGTTCAGTACCATCAACAAATTAATGTTACACAAGTCAGTGTTCTGATAGGCTATATGATGTTTCTGATTTTCCTGTTTTTGCTCCCTTGGAAAGTAAAAAGTTTTTTTTGACCCAGTGTTATTCTACATGACTTGGAGACTTTGTCCATTTTTGCAGTACTAGTCACAATCTTTACTAAACCAATACATTTTAGGATGTTAACATAGCTAGAAATTTGTAAACAGTTATAGCCTTGAAAGCTGAATTAAAAAATTGCCCAAGTTCATGGGTACAGCTCCTCCTGGGGCCATAGATGCTTGTCTTAGTTTTGGCACTTTTCATGGAAGAAGAGACTGAAGACGCTAAGCCATGCAGAAAAGAGCAGTTGCAACAAGCCCAGGACAAAAAGGACAACGGGACATAACTAAGCCTCAGCAAACCCTCAGCACCACTGCCCTAAGGCATCACTACAGGCACCAGTTCAGCAAGTCTGGGCAGACACTTGGAGAAAGGGCAGCCTCTGTGTGGATCCTGTAGGGTTCTAATGTCAGCCATGGAAAAGCATCTGCATTTGGTATCCACATTGCAGCTACAGGTGGTGGAAGAGAAAAGGCCCTTGCAGGATGTGATTCACTGCTTTTGATGGACCTACGTACCAAGCAGGCACTCCTACAGCACTGTCATATATTTTTTCCCTGTTTTTCTCCTTTGAGACCATCATTTAAATTTAAATAATGTATAGGTCCATATGCAGAAATTCCTATTTTTTCTGGTTGCACAGTTTTGAGGGAGAACATGTGCTCTTGGACACAGAGATTTTTCAGAGGTGTTTCATATTCTGAAGCTAACAGCTCGGTTAATGTTAGAGTCCACTATTATGTCTATTTGCAATAAGCATTGTGGTGCCAAATACCTGATCCAGGCATCTGGACTTAGTCTTAAGGTACCCTCATGAACTCTCCATGGAAGGAAATAGGAGCACCCACATTCTGCAAGGTACTCTTGTGGCAGTTTTGTGCAAAGAAGGGCAAATTCAGCACCAACTTGTTGTTCACTAGTGCTCACTTATTGAAAAATAAACTTTACAAGGGAGGGAGGGAAGGAGGGAGGGAGGGAAGGAAGAAAAGAGAGAAAGGAAGAGAGAAAAGAGAGAAGGAAGAGAGAAAGAAGAGAAAGGAAGAGAGGAAAAGAAGAGAAAGGAAGAGAG
This sequence comes from Corvus moneduloides, assembly GCF_009650955.1. Classification (NCBI taxonomy): domain Eukaryota; kingdom Metazoa; phylum Chordata; class Aves; order Passeriformes; family Corvidae; genus Corvus; species Corvus moneduloides. Next base: position 150,946,655 of record NC_045476.1, read on the forward strand.
AAAGGAAGAGAGAAAAGAAGAGAGAAAGGAAGAGAGAAAGGAAGAGAGAAAGGAAGAGAGAAAGGAAGAGAGAAAGGAAGAGAGAGAAAGGAAGAGAGAAAGGAAGAGAGAAAGGAAGAGAGAAAGGAAGAGAGAAAGGAAGAGAGAAAGGAAGAGAGAAAGGAAGAGAGAAAGGAAGAGAGAAAAGAGAGAAAAGAGAGAAAAGAGAGGAAGAGAGGAAGAGAGGAAGAGAGGGAGGGAGGAAGAGAGGGAGGGAGGGAGAGAGGGAGGGAGGGAGAGAGGGAGGAAGGAAGGAAGGAAGGAAGGAAAAAAAGAAAGAAAGAAAAAAGAAAGAAAGAAAAAAGAAAGAAAGAAAGAAAGAAAAAAGAAAGAAAGAAGAAAGAAAAAAGAAAGAAAAAAGAAGTTTAAAAAACCATGAAAGATCAAACATTTGTTAAAATAACTATATTAATGTTATTTGAACTCATATATTCACACACAGAATGCCTCTCATTTTAAATGTAAATACTTATCTGTTCCTCCACAAGAATTTTTCAAAGAAATTGGATTCTCTTTCTTAAAAATTTTGATCCTGGAAGCATTTGTTGTTAATACTGAAACCTCCATTTTGAAAAATATAATCAGTATTTGAAAACTGACTATTTTCCTGTTTTCATTTATGGGAAATGTCAGCATAAAAATGAAATTAAAAACAACCTTTTTTTTTTTTTTCTCCTTTCTGAACTTTCCCATGAAAAACAAATGGTATTTTCCTTCAACTCTACTGGCAACAGAAATGTCAATATAGAAAGCCTTCAGGCATCAGACTGGGTTTCTCTTCAAAAGCACAAGGTTAATGGAGCATATTGAGAATTGTCAGGAACTTAACAAGTCTGAAGGAACCTCAGATCCATCTTGCTGGCCTATTTGCTCCATGACTCACGGGAGACTGAAAGGTTGAATTAGCAGCCCTTCCCTTTAAGAGGATAGATAACACTTGCTAGGCTTCTGATGATCGATCCCTCCTAGGACCAGATCCTGCAGATGGCTTCCAAGATGTTAGCAATTCCCTGGAGGATGAGTACGTAATCTGAATGTTAGAAGGCTTCACTTATCTACTGGGCAGAATTTTTTTTTTTGGTAGTAAATAAAACAAGATATCATAATTGAGAGGCTTTGAAAACGTGTCATCAAAACCCTTACGTTGAAATATAATCCTAAGAAATACTGCCAGTTTAAAACAGAGGCAATAACTTCACCACCACCACCCTTTATTCAGAACAATTATTTGCTTTTCAAAACACTATCTAAAAAACTCAAAAAAACCAAAGTAAAAAAACAACTGCAATACATATAATTCCATGTGCTAATGGATAAAGATAGACTTATGGGTGGGAAATGGTAAAACCCTATAACGTTTTTCATAACCTTATTCACTCTAAAGAGAAATATATGTTCTCAGGGGTACCACATTTGAACAACTGCAAAAGACGTAGCTGTAAATGTAGAAAAAGATACCATCCATTCTGCATGAAAGTGTCACTGCCTGACTCAGTGACACAATGCAGCAAATGTTAGAGCCTGGATCAAAACAAAATTCAGGAGTTTTTTTAAAACTCTGCTATATACTTGCATTAATAGATTTTAAATTTCTTTGAAAAACATGGAATGTTTAACAAATAAATTTTGACGTTAAAATAATTTTTTTTCCTCATGTTGTGCGAGTGGCTACAATGTTCCATACAATGTAAATGCATAGAAATATGCGATTTAGTACAGTTAAAACAAAGTTATATATGAATCACTGTTTGGCATTTCTTTTTTCTTTCACAGCTGTATTTTTAAACGAAAACCTTTCTTTGTCTTGAATCACGATGTAAAGCTGCTGTGCTAATCAATTAATAACATTTGTGATCATCAGGTAAATTGTTTTTGTTACACTGATTTTTATCATGATCATTGTTCTGTATGTGTACCTGATTATTATCAGCCTGCAGGACGTGTCTGTGCAGAGAGCAGGGTAATGCACAGTAGATCCTTGCAGACTGCAGTAACTGAATTGAAAGCTCCAGGCACTGCCAGAGCACCATGCACAGAATAGAAACCAACTAAAACGTCATGCTAAAATTCCTTCATGTAGTCTTAAATTCTCCAGAAACTTACCGTATGTATCTGCACAAACAGACACATTGAAAATCTCAGCAAATAGTAATTTTCTGGATTTACTGCATCAGGTGGTAAGTTAAATAATGCAAGGCACAGAAATTGAGTAAAAATCTTCCTGTGAGCCTGCTCATCACAGACATGTGAGCAGCTGGTTCCCACTGCAATTCCTATTTTCTTCTAAGCCTCCCCAGCTGGGATAAGTGAAAGCTTTCTCATGGTCACTGACAATCTGACAGACATCTGAGATAGGCTGTGAGTCAGTCCCCCATGCATCAGGAGGAACAGAAACTTCCTCATGAAGTATTGGCACCTGCAGCAGCTTTCCTGCTTTGATTGTTCATTTCAGGGCACTGCACCTGCTCAGAGTGCTGCACCTCAGCATGGACAGCGGGGAAGGCTACACCAACATCTCTCACACACTTAGTAAAGGTTAACATGGAAAGTCTGAGTCTGTGATCCTGCTCAGAGTATAGCAGCTTTTCACATGAAAGGCAAAGGGATGCTCCTAAAAGATGAGGGATCAAACAGTTCAAGACTCACACTGTCTCTGTGAAGGCTGGTGTGGCACTCCCATATGCCACACCATCTGTAATGATGGAATATAGAGGAGATGGTCATGGGTTTGGGCACATCAGTGGCCTGATACACCAGTGCTCAGCACCTTCTTGTGGGGGCCGGGTTTGTGAGCTGAATCAGCCTGGAGTGAGAGGCTCATAGTGGCCAGCAGGCATGTGGGGATGCCACCCCACCCTGAAAAGTGCTCGATTCTTGGTGCTAGATCCTTCCAAAGTAAAATGCTTAACACATGCAAGAATGGATTGAAAAACATTTTTCTGGTAGATTAAATAATTCCAAGAGTAGACAGAGGAATGGCTTACTGTGGAGAAAAGAAATATATCTGTGCAAGTACAATTAATTATTCTACATTATTTATATATTAATTCCAAGAAAATGGGAGGGGGAGTGGAACAAACAAAAACAAAGCAAAGAGAAGATTCCCAGTAATTGGAACAGTTTCAGTATGACAGTCAGGCAGAGATACCTACTTATTTTACAGGTTGATGAGACATTTAAATGAGATGTTAAAAATTCCATGCAAAGACCAGTGTGGCAACCCCACTGTGTAAAGATGCTCAGTGACAAGCCTGGCAGGTTATCGATGGAGATTTGCTAAGGCCTGTGCTCAGCACGTACTTAATGCCTCTGTAATCACAGCTCGAATGAAGCTCACCTCCAAACCTTGCTGTATTTTTTCAGAATCTGACAGGATCCCTACCTACATAAGAAATATAAAGACACCAGGGTACCTCTGATAAGAAGCCGACCTTCTTTTAATTCATGTTAGTTGCAGAAATACATGGGTGTTCAAGAAATACAGGATTGGATCCAAAGAATGATTTCCTAAATTATACCAAAATATTCTGTGTGGCTGAACTAAATAGTCCAGAGATTCTCCCATGAAAACACATAACTTGCCAACTTTTGTGGCATGAAAGATATATGTGCCCACATGTGCAGGAGGGTGTGTGTGCGATCCTCCTCAGAGCACACGTGTGTGCGTGTGCTTGCGTGCACAGGAGAATGTCAGAATTGGTTTATATCAGTACATATTTAAGCAGGAAACATAAGACAGGTATTACAACTAATAAACTACTGAGTTTAGATCTGTGAATTTGAAACAGAACATGTTTCTTTAAAAACCATAAGCTAATACAGAGTTTTGTCAAAAACACGGAGTAAAGTACTAGAATTCTTTTTCCCTGGTAATACCAGTATAATTTATGTCTTCATAAAAAAAAAAGTTGGAAGTCTTTTCATCAAGCAGATTGTGTCTGGGTGAGATTTTATGCTAATAAGTTAGAATTCTAAGTTTGATTTACTTGATGGATAATATAAAGAGAGTAACAGTGAAAAAGAAATACATTTTTAATATACTGCTCTGCAGTCTCTGTAGTAAACCAGCAGATGAACTACGAAATTTATTTTTTAGATTTCATTAGGATTGTATTAAGGTGTATGAAAGATTATTATCTACATAGGTAAAATAAAAAGAAGATCTGTCTATTGTGACAATTACAATTTTTTAAAAAATCCTTTGAGGTTGGAGTTTCCTGACATGTTAGACAAGCTGGCTCGACAGTCTCAAACTACAGTAGGTGCAATAATTCATAGCATCTGAATGGCAAAACAGTATTCCAGTATTTAAATTAGCCTTTAATAGACAGCATGAATCATTTTCGTACTCATGCTTTTGCACCTAGGACGGCACTGCCAGAAATGCAATGTTCTTGGTGACATTGTTTAAGGGTCTAGTCTCATATTGCTGCTTCAGTAAGATTCCAAGGGTTGCAGAAAATGGTACACTGAACAAAGTTATTACAAATAAAGCACTCCTCAGCTGTTTAGATAACTCTTCCAGAAGACAATTTTGAGCTACATTTCTATACAGCAGCAGTATACCAAAAAATATTTTTAATGAAAAGTAAAAGCAGATGACAAATTGTATCCAAATTCAAGCTAGTGAGTTCTTGCAAAACAGTAAGTTTGAGCCATGACTATTTGTAACGTGATAAAGTTAATGTAAATTTAATGGCTTTCAAGACACAAGCTATTAAATACCATACAAACCTGGTAAATCTATTTGAAAAGTCAGTCACTAGGCTTCTAGATCTTGCTACAGTTTCAGAAATTGCAAGTTTAATTTCCAGCACCCCCAGCTGAGATTCAGGACTACAGCAAAAACAATGACTTTCTTTAAGGTTTTACATACCAGTCAGGAGAGTGAGTCACTATTCCAGGCGACTGCCAATATATACAGAGACAGATACAGGGAAGGAGGGGAAGCCCCCTGGAGGGAGGGACGAAGGGCTGCCTGACCGCTGTTACCCTACTGCACCCCACTGCAGCCAGCCCGGCTGCCATCCTGGGGCTCTCAGATAACTTTGCCTGAAGTCATTCCCCAGCCATTGGCTCGACTGGCACTGAACTGAATGAGGGTAAAAATATACTGTGTAGGAAAAGTATTAAACCTTTCTTCACTGGGAGCAATGAAAAATACCCAGTAGACAATGGCACCAATAGACCAAGTAATCCATAAATATGTTTCTACTGCACAAAAAAAAGGGGGGGGGGGGGGGGAATTAACTGCAGAACATTTTATCATGCTGAGCAAAATGCACACTTCTGCAGGTTGTAATAAAGCAGTCACAGCATACCTGTCTCACTGGCTTTGCTCCCACTGAGCTATCTCCCAGTTCTCATGGGCTAATTTCCCTAAGCATCAGCAAAAAATGTTTTTCTGCACATTCAGCTGAAATTTTTGTGAATTTTTAAGATTTTGGGCTTAACGTATTCATGATGAAAATTCTTGAACTACTGTTAAAATACATGAAGGAGTCAATGACCGTTCCATGAAAAGCCACAAAGGTTTCACAAATCTGAAAAGGGTACATCCCTTGGTATGCAGTTTCTCTCATGCAGATATTGGATGAGCAGAGTAGGGTCATCCCCTCCTCTCCTATCAAAGGTGCTCCGTTGCCTCCTTCATAAAAAAGCAGAAACAGCAGCAAATACAGACTGGCATACTCCTGTAGTTGCTACTGTATGCTGCAATCATGCCTTTAGACTTCCTACCCATTTCCTGAAATTTATGACACAGGGTGCCTGACCCTATCTCACTCTGATGTTCTGGCCCTGGACCCTTTCTGAAAACACTGTATCTCTGAAATTATGCTTCAAATCTGCAAAGAAAAGATCTCCTAGAGAGGTTACATATTTCTGTCCTGTGATATCACCAAAGAGAAGGGTTGTGAAACTAAAATTTAAGATGGATGCTGAATAAAAATTTAATATATATATATAATATATACATATATACTATAATTTAATAGTTTAAAATACTCTGCTTGGTAAGTGACAACACAGCCTTGGAGTTTAAAGGTAGCTTCAGAATAAGATATCTAAGCTTTGTTTGTTGAATCTAATCCACATGCAGATTATTTGGGTGAGTGTGCCTGACTAACAGACACTACTTTCACTTGACTACCATTCTTTATCCACAGATGAGTAAGAATGTCCAAGAATTTCAAGACTGATGTCATATGCCTTTTTTCTTCTTAACAGTATTCTATATAACCATGACAATGTAAATCAAGATTGTCAAGCTACAACAAGAAAAAATCCCTGTGAGAGTAATTTCTTCTAACATAGAAACAACATTTTTATTGTCAAATAAAACCAGTACCATTTTCACTCCAAAGCTCCTGTGCTTTGCTTTCCCTATGGCATTCTGCCTGAGATCCTTCCCAACTTCTTGTCTCTTAAAGAAATGCATTGTAACAAGAATCCAACCTGTAAAAATTATTAACTCCTGCATTGGCTGTAATACCCCAGGAAGAGTAATGATCAGCTATTCTACAAAGGTCCCCATTCTGTTTTCCTACTATATTTTGGATGTGGGGTGCACAGTCATTTCGGAAAAGAGGAGAAACAGGAGTATTTCCTTACTTGAGATGAAGATTCATGCCAGTACATCGTTGTTTCTGAATTTGTGTCTCTTAGAGTAAGAAGACATACACCTCCGTAAGAGCAAAGAAAGATTTAGCATATTTTTAATATCTGCCATTATCAATAAAATAAATAATTAAGAATGAAATTAATTGTACCAGAGGGACAAAAGTTAGGATTAAAGTCTTTGCGCCTGAGTCCTAAATTTAAGGTATTAATTCAATAGAATAGTATGATCATTTGCACATACCTTAAGTAATCAGCAAATGTATACAGCAAATTTGAAATTCACATTTCTGCCTAATCATATTGAAGGAATTATAGTTTTAAGTAAAGTTAAGGCTTCAGTTTAGAAACACCTATTCTCTGTTTCCTGCAGTAATCCCATTGAAATTAACTTTTGAGGTATTTTCGAATTTGCCAAGTAATGCTCTTTCTGACTTCATAAGGAAAAGAAAAAAACCTTAGACCATATTGCTGTATTGGGGATCTATTATGAAATTGAAACTATTAAAATGCCAGCTGACCATGACTAGAATAAATTTTTTCTTGAAGTTTTCCAAGTCCAGAAAAGGAAGCAGACACTCTTTAGAAGTGCCTACCCAGATCTCCCTTGCAGAACTGCAAAGGGTTGCCAATTGTTACCAATACCTCCTCAAGCCAAGTCTGCATAGAAGAGCAGGCAGTGAGACCAATTGATTTAAGTGGGGAAAAGCAAAGAAGTTTTGGGACACCAAGATATTTTTTGAATACGGAGAATTTACATCCATTATTTACAACTGCTGTGTGACCATTAAAGATTCTTTATTTACTTAGAGATAGCATCCAACACTGAAAAAAAATTAAGACTTTTTCACACAGCACTGTTGAAAAGGGGGAACAAGATGACTTTTTTTATGTAACACCTTACACATGTAGGTGTGTTTTCTGAGACTCAGAAAACCCTTAAGAAAAAAGCCAGGACTGACTTGTAAAGGAAATATTTAATTCCCTGTCCTCTCTGTGAATTGAGGATACCACAGTAGAGTGTATTTTTTGTTGTATTTACAACTCATTAAGAATGAAAAAAATACTGGAAGCCTCCCACCAAAGGAAGTCAAAAAATACAGGAAAGCATTAAAGTTTGTTCTGCACAAACAAAGTAACTCTGTCTTCTGTCCCTCTATCTAGAAACATTAATAACTCAAACAAGTGCCCAGTTGACTTTGAGATGAGGTGGCTCCTGGACTGCAGTGAAAATTCATTTGCCAAGCCCTCAATGGATTGAGGCAGAACTGATGTATTTTACTTATATTTTTAATTCCTAAAATTGACTTACTTACTGCAAATAGCCTGGCAGAGGATGTATAATTTTGTTGTCAGTGCTAGGCAGAGTTTTGCTGGAACTAGATGTCTCTTACTCAGTGCCTTTTTTGAGGGAGAGTATATCTCTGCAGCTCCTCATGGACAAGCTCTATGGCTCTGAATACTTAAAATTTCCTCTGCCAGAAGAAAGCTTTTCCAAAACCAGATAAACATGAAATGCTCAACAATACAATTCTACAGGGTCGCTTTTTGAAACAGCTTTTCTTTTAGAGGAAAACATGGTTAACCATCTTTCACCAGTGCTCTGCAAAGACCTTCTACCTTGTATGATCTTAAGCCACAGTTTTAGTAACTCCAGTTTTTCTTTAAGAGGTAATAAATCACCTTATGTCTTTCTGCCTTCCTCTTTCCCCTGTCAATTGGTACAGAAACCACTAAACTGCTGAAGAGGAAAAAGTTTTCATGAAAGTTCTTTTTGTTGGTTTGTTTGCTTTCTGGAGGAGCAGTAATACACATTTTGAATCTGAAATAAACACTGTTACAGAGTCACCAGTCCAGAGTTTTGTTTCTCTATGGGATGCAGTAAAGATCCACTGATAATCTTGATTCAAGATATTCCTTAGGTAGAACTGATTTTTCACTGAACCTTCACACAAACGAAATGCTCCAGGTAGTTGTTCCTACCTCAAAATCCTTTTCAGAGCCCGCTCCAGACTCATGGCCTATGAGATACTGGAGACCAGCCATGCAAATCTTGTTTTTTAAGAACAACACTTCTCATATTTTTCATATCCTCCTGTGTACCTGTCTCACTGTTGCATCATGAAATCAAATCTCAATCTGTTTCAGGTGAGGTTGCAGTAGCACTTGCATGTACGGTGCCCCTAATCCAGGCAGAACTTCTGGCCAGTGCAATACAGTTGATAACAACTGATTCTAATAATAAGATGTTAAAATATTATTATAATAAAAATATATTATGTTTATTATATTATATATATTATATTATGCTGTTATATTATAATATAAAGAATATTTCTTGAACTAAAATCTGGGAAATCATGCTGTCATGTAAAAGAAAACCCTTAGAAACTTTCAAAGAAATCATTTAAAATACAGCATTTATGCCCTTTTAAGAGAGGTGGACATTCCTAATTTGAAAATCTTGATGAGTAAGCCAAGTCCTATTTTTTGGCTCAATGTAACTTATTACACCAAGCACACACCTAACTATAAGATCTTAGTGCCACATAGGACAGTTCTTAATAAAATACTCACTTAATGACTCTGAAGCAGAGTGCTGCAACACGCACAATCTCGAGCTGTACAACCAAGCTAATACAAGTATGATTAAGCATTGGGCTCCCTTTTCTCCCTATGGCATTCAGAATGGCTCAGAGCTAAACACAAAGAACAGAGGCTTTTTGTTCTCCTTAGCACATTAATTACTACATTTTCAGGACAAAAAATAATATTTATGAACTCTGACTTGCTGCTGGGATTAGTAATGGTGTATCTGTATGCTTGCCTCATGACTGTACAACTTTATACAATTCTCTTCCCCACTTCCAGGCCACCAGTATGAAGCCAATGGTTACTGTCAGGCAATTTAAATTTTGTCAGGGCTGTGACTGAAAGGTCTGCATGTATCTTTGTCATAGTAACCACCACCCAGTTTCTACCCACAGAGGACTGTTCTGGTGGGGGTGGGACTGCCTTACTCCTCTCCCAGGTGCCATATGCCTTCTGGGGTCTCCTGTAGCTGCTCAGTTTGGGGATAGGAGGGGCCCAATAGGCAGAAGCCAGTGCCAATACTACAGGCAAGCTTTCAAAAATATTTGTTGGATATGAGACCACCAGCTGCTGTGGAGAACCTCAGCTAGGTGAGAAGCCAGAGCAAAATCACCTAAAAACAGTCTCAGTCCCTGGCCAAACCCCCTGGAGAAAACAAATTACCAAAGAAGCACAAGCTAGCTCAGCCTTTTATGGCAATGACATATTTCTTTTCCTTCTCTCCACATTGAAAGGGACAGCTTGGCCTGAGTCACAACATAAATGCAGCACAGCAAGACAAACTTGACTGATGAGCATAAGAATACAGCAGTGGTTCATTTAATCAAAAGCTTTTATAAGCAACTAATGTAAATTAAAATGCTGAAAGGAAAAATCAAAGTTACCCAGGCTGCTTGAACCTGCTTTAAAAGCATACCAACACCCATATCCACACCCTTTTTTTACTTCTTTAGTTCCTTCTGGAACTATAATATATAGTTTTTTATAATTAAATAAAAACCACAAACCAGAACTTTCAAACAGGATTGTACTTTACATTAACAAAATGCTCCCTCACAAGTGAGTCAGTCTGCGATGCCCATTAATGGCTAACAGCTCCGTTAAAAAGGGTGAGCAAAAAAGCCTTAGAATGTTTTATTGTTTAACGTGAAAGCACTCAGAACAATGGGTGGGCATTTTTTTCTATGAATCAAAATAATCACATTTAATTAATTAAATGCACATAGCATCTGATTTTGTAGCTGTTCTGTGCATGGAAGTCAAGTGGGTTTAATAACAGGCAACACAATAGAGTCAATTAGTACATTTGTCTCTAACCTACAAAATGAGGGCAGTTGGTTTGCTTGCATATAACCTTACTCCGGAACGAGTATCTGTGGTCTCTAGTGACAGCTACTCCAGATTGGTTTGGTTTTTTCAGAAGTGGCTACCATCTATGGCTTTAAAGGCCAGACCAGAAACAAATCAGGAAATTGCTCCAAAAGCAGTTGAATTCAGCAGTATCAGGAAGTCATTTTTATCTTTGAAAAACAAGACACTGTCAAAAACCAAACACCTGCGAACAGAAAAACCTATTTTTGAAATACCTCTCTTTAGGCTATGTCATGTTCCTTCTGCATTCAGTCAGGAATTTTCAAGAAATTCGAGTGTCTATGCTGAGTAGAAATATGAGCAGAACAGTATAGAGTATGAATCCAGATGCAAGTCAGAGGAAAACAAGTAGTCTAGGAACTTATTTATTCATCTAGACAATATGATTTCCTCCCTACTGAAAAGAAATCAGAGCATTATAGTACCAGTATCCTGGCCATGCAGTAGACTTACTGGGAGATCTATTAATTGTGTGTAAGTCTCTTGGATATACCTGTCTGCAGTACAGGGGCGGGGATTGATTTTAGTGTCATGTTTAAAAAGAAAATAATCAGATCATTCAAAGACAAGAATACATTGGCAACACTCTCCCATTCCTCCCCAAATAAATCCAAGCTGTAGCTCTTACTTTGTCTTGAAAGAGAGGGTGATTTAACTCAAAAGATAAAGTAGGTAGGTAGGCAATAAATACCTTTCAGAATATCTGCTGCCATTTGGAGTTAGGGCATGGCAATCAAATCATTACAAGGGAAATAAATGTACTCTGGGACCAAGCTTTTGCAAATGACCACTTCTTGAGACAATCTAACCTCTCTTCCTTTAGTACTAAAATGGTGACTAAAAAGGCAAAAAGACAATCCATCCTGGCAGCAGTTTAGGCTTTGAGAAAACTCAGCTGAGCAAGGAAGTTTGGAGCAGATTATAAGACATTGTTCCTCAAGTCATTTCCATAAGAAGTCAAGTTTATATAGTACCCAGACCTGCTAAAAGGAAGACAGATCATGGCAAGAGGTGTTAGAGAAGAATCAAGTGCTGAGTTGCCTTTCAGGAACAAAGCAGTCATGAACTATTCATTATATGTGAGTATATGTGCATGTACAAGTGGCAAACAGGGGAAGTAACTGGCCCAGTATTTTTTTCATCCTCATCCTGCGAAACCACAGTCTTATCAAATGCCACCGTAACAAGACCCAGTAAACTGACCTCGCAGCAGTGAGCAGAAGGCTGTTGGTTCATCTTGCTTTGCAAGCAGCACATCAGTTTGTTTCGTGTTAGTTTTATATTTCTTGTTAGAGACAAAAAGGTCAATGAAGGAAGTGTCAACCTTATCAACCAAGTAAGTTGGCCATGTGCTGAGTTGGCCAGTCTCCAGAGTACCCTCCCAAGCTAGATAAATCATTGATTCTCTCACCTAAAAATTTGGTCAATACTGGTAAGTACTGTATTATGTCAGTCATTTCCAAAGGAATTCTATTAAAATATATACAGTATTCCATTCTGTCATTGATTCACAAGGTACGTTATACATTTTCAAGTATCTACCACAATGTCTACTTGCACATTGTTTTTCTTCCTGAAAAATTGTATTTACAGTACGTCTCTGCATGAATACCCAGATGTTTTGATTTCCATAACTTTATTTTCACAAATGCTAAATGGCCACAGTTGTCATTGGACCTTTGAAGGATGATGTAGGGTCCCATAGACCATTATAGATTAACCTTCCTTTGTCTAGAACACATGTTATTAGGTGTAGGGGTTTTGAACATAAGACCCTCCAGGGCTGAAAGACATATCAACCTTCTGCAGCACAAAAAATTTTATTGACACAAGTGTCTGGGGGTGACAGCAGTGAGCAGAAGGCTGTTCTGAAGAAATGAAAGAACAGAAAAGAAAGAAAAGAAAGAAGTGAAAGTTGGGAACTGAAATCCTTTCATGACAATTCCAGTTTTACACACAGACACCAGTCCCAGTTTGAGACGCTGTTTTGGGTTGGCATGATTAAGCAACAAGATTTCATAAATAAAGAGAGAAGAAGTAACTGTCTGATTCACATTTAGAAAAGTGAAAACAGTTTGGTAAACGTAAATGTTTGCAAAGTCTAAGGGAACTATATGAGTGGGCTGAGGACAGCTGAAGTGAAGAAAGGTACAGGATAATTATTCTTAGCATAGAGTTTTAAAAATTATCAAAGAGATGATAATTTTTTTTATATGATAAACATATCACATTTCCTCCTTCTTTGTACCTCTGACTGAATTTCATCCCCTGTAGACATTAATGAAGTATGTGGCCCATTTCCTGGAGACCTGGTTTTGGTTCTGCTTTGATCATGAAGTTAAACTACACAGATCCTTCTATAATCCATGGTCCCATGATTTTAACAGAGCACAGCCACTCTATTGTGAAAGCTTTTGCCTATCTCTGTACATTTTATGGTCATCTCACTCACCTGCTAACTCTCATTTTCTCAATAGCACTGTAGCTTGAGAGTGGCCCAGGAGCCACACCACACTAAATTTTCTTGGGTTCAATAAACCTAATGACCGTGGCTGATATTTTTATTCATCACTACTCTTCAGTTCATCTTATTGCACTATGCATTGCTGATGGCACAAAATGGCTCTTAGAGCATATAGGGAAGTTTATGTGGGTGTTTCCAAATTACAGTGCAACAACAGCTACTGGACAGTTTCCTTAGTAAGTGCCCAGCATGCATGAGCTAAGCCTAGGGTTAGGCAAGAGTGTGCTACATGAGTTTGTACTCAGTTATCTGGAAATTGAAGTGATATGTCAACATCATTAAATAGGCACTTAAAAGGAGGCTAAGAGAGAAAAGTTGCTGGCCTGAGATAGGAGCATAAATGTTATGTTTTGATAACACAGGTAATTTTCTTCTCTGTTTGTAGAGCACAGACCTCTAGTCTGACCGCGGAGTAAATTTTTTTTCCTGTTTATATATTTTATCTGCCAGAAATTCCCTTCTCACAAACAATTGTGAGTCTCCTGAATTAGCCACTTTTTTTTTTTATTTCAAAAGACCTGTTTATTTAAAAACGTAAATAATTTGTTTTGCTATGTCCAAACTCATCTTCTTTATTGCTCATTTTTGGCTTTTCATTAAGAAATTAATCTTCTCCTTTAACTGAGGAAAATAAGGGGTTGCAAATGACAAGTTTTGCTTGAACCAAAGCAAATTGTTTTTCATTTCAGTAAAAGAACAAAAAAAAATTTGGGTCTGTGTAAGACAACCTTTTCTTTTTCTACTTCAGCAGTTAACTGTAAAAACAATTATTCATGCAGCTCTATTTAACCTATTCTGATTTCATAGACACTTTGGCTTTGTTGAGACTCCTGAACACAAAGTTCACAAATTGTCTTTCAAAACAATTTGAGGAAGCCAAGAATCAGTGCTACGAGGGAGATCTGCAATCTAGATGCCCTGTTTGAGTAATCAATGGTACACATAGAAAAATGAGAGTATTTTGAATAGGAGTTATTATCCAGCTTGTTTATGTCTGCTTTGAATACTCCGAGAGAAAGCACATTTTTGGCACACACAAGCACCAAAGTGTTACTAGTTCATGACCTTATTCATTCATTATTAAAAAACATCACCCCAAACACCTGGTAAAAATAACTTAGCCTCATGTCCTGAAGTTAATTTAACTATTAAGGTATCAAAGAATTTGGCACTGAGTTAATAAATCATTCTAGTAAGCATTGTTATGAAGTAGGGTGCAGAAAGAAGCAAATAACCCCATGGAAATCAATCTGTCAAGGGCTGAAAATAAATTACTGTAAAATGGAGTGTGTTTTAACCACTTCTCAGCTGTTTGACTGTTGAGCCATGAAAATACAGACCTTTTCTGTGCACTGCAGAGCAGATAGTGTCAATATGTCTAACTTCAGGGCCAAGTATTTAGAAAAAAAGCAGTACTAAAAGATATGCTTATGAGACGGACAAGCAAATTGAAAAACTGATGAAGTTCCTTAACACTATTGTAAGAAAGGTGTGTTAGAATGTTAAAGATAAAAGATAGTTCTACCTGGGTCAGAATTAGTTGGCATTGCTAGAGCAAGGCATGTAATACTTTCATCATAGCCTTTCTAATGGAAGTCATAACATCAGCAAACTCTGAATACAAATGTGGAAAGCCGGGAAGGTTAATAATCAAATTAAACATAGGGGAGATTCAAACCACACTCTCTACACATGTGCTCATAATGGATGAGGGCCCTATTTCCCCATACAGAGTGAGCAAAAAGCTTGTGCAAGGACTGACTTCATTATATAGACTTAATATTAATACTTGAAGGAGCTATCATCAAGGGTCATTGACCTCCTGTCTGCTCTGACTGCAGAGGCATCCTTCTGTTGAATTATGCATAGCTATATTTATGTTCTAATTTAAATATCATTTAATATTTAGCTTGTTGCTGTACATTTGAATAGTTAAATACATGGTCATCTGCTGTTTACCAAGCCTGCAGGTTTCAGGGCCACAGAACAGAGCCTGGATTCCCTTTCCTATGAATTGCCTACCTCTACTTGCAGGATCTTACTTTTCCAAACTTGAAAAAAAGATTAAACTATCTTCATACCTGGGGAAAAAAAAGAGTCTAATGTTCTGTCTGCCAAGGACCCAAAGGCACTCTTTTTCTTTGGAAGCGCAAATTAAAGAAATGAATTTAGTTTTCTTAGGTTATTTAAAACTTCAATCATTTGGATGTTTATTAGATGCAGGAAAGACATTGTGAAGATTTATATTTTATGCCTAGCATTTTGTTATGCAAGACATTGAATCAACCACTTGAGTAGGAAAGAACAGAAAAATTCACAAAAAATTGATAGTCCACAGTATGTCTTGTTCTAGTACAAATCTGTGGGGAAGGAAGAGAAGCTTGGAGGCCTCCTCTTCCTAGTACTTCCTTCCTATAGATGATGCAGAGGAGAAAATATATTTCCTCTGGAAAATAAAATGTCTATGCCTACCGTGCTCAGTGGAGAGCCAGTTTAAGACAGGCTGAGCGCCCAGACAGACAGGCAGGCTGCGCACAGCATGCTGTTTGACTGTAGTTGAGGCTCCAATTTCAGCCCCTGGCAAGGACTCTGAACCTCAGGAAATCATGACCTGTAGCAGAACTGGCCCTACTCGTGGCCGCTGCCTCCAGCCTGAGCAGGGGGCTGTGTCTACACTGAAGGAAGCCTATGAGTGAGCTGTGGCTATTTCATGCAATGTGGATTATGGGCAAGTCCTGTCATGAGAGCAGATTTGCTCTCTCCTGGCTTCCCAAGTTACCCCAGAGGAGTGAAAAAGAGCCAGACCATTAATCCACTTACCCTTGCACCAGCCTGCAGAACTGGCTGGATGCACCAGCAGAATGGAGCACTCTATGTGCCCAAACCTGTGTGCTGGAGATCTGCATCCAGGATTTTGCCTCAGGGGTCGCAGTCCCTCCTCAGCTCCTGCAGAGCCTGTCTGGCTCCACACGACTCCCCAGAGGCCCTGGGCTCATCTGCCCACAACAATCGCATGAACCCCCACCAAAACTTTTAGGATTCTTCAGGCCAAGATCAGCGACCTCCTACCCCGTGTGTACCCTCCAGCTAGGAACCAAGGAAACCTGGGATGGGGGTGAGGCATGGGATACAACACAGGGTAATGCACTTAGACTAAGTCTCAGCATTCCTGCTGCAAAACTCTTGGCCAGGCTGAAGCTATCTGAATACAGTTCAACACATCCTTAGTATCATCAACTTTAGAACTGCAGCAGGGATAGCACAAATTAAGTGTGTGTTTTCGAAAAGATCTGGACCCTAACCTAAAATTACTGACAGAAGCAAATAAATAATTAATCTAGCTGAAAATGTCTCCAAAAAGAACTATTTCTTGACTTTGACAAATAAGCTGTTTATGTTACAATAGTGTATACCCTCCCCCTAATGGACCTTCTTACTTTCAAAATTAACTACTCCAACAAGACTGTGAATTGTGAAAACAGCATGTTTTGTCTTTTTCCGTCATACCTGAAAAAATGACTATATTTGTAGGGAGTTTTTAGTTAAAAAATTAAACTACTCTCACTTATCTTTGTACTTTAATTAGATGTTATACAAATAGAAAGAGGTTTGTTATGTCACTTCTGAAAACAGGGTTATCAAACTAGGGCTGTGTAATGACTTTCCTCCAAAACCTAATGAATATGGTTTTCTGAAGTGGGTGCTGATATTTTTCATCTCATTTGCCAAGCTGCAGATCCTAAGGTTCTAGTTTCTCTGTTTGAGTTTTTTGCTATATTTTGTTTTAAGCTGCTCAAGTTCAGGTATTTATCCATGGAGGTGTATTTACAATTCAAGAGAGCAGTCTACAGAGGTAGATAAGCTGTATCTGAACAAGCTGTACTGTATCACACTTCAAAGGGCCATGCAGGCTCATGCTTCCAAAGCAGTGGCTGAGCAGACTGGTAGTCAGATCCACTTTTCATCCAAGTTCCCCAGCTGGGACATTAATCTGTGCAGAAATGAGCTTTGATACATTCTGCGCAGAGGTCAGTATATTGTGTTTAACGCACTTGAATTGAGCAAATGAGGCTACCTAGGAATTTTTTTTACTATCACTGCTACTTTTTTTAAGACCAGGACTGGAAAAAGGGGCTATCAGAAAAGGTTGAGGAGTGAACCCACCACAGGAAATGCCATTATGTCATAAAGAGAAGATAAGCCCATTAGGAGGGCCAGGGAGTGAAGGAATCCTATAGTCAGTTGTGTTAATAGCTGTATCAGTAAGATTCAAACAGGACAGATCCCAGCCTTAGGGTGAGTCTTGTTTTAACGTCAGACATTGCATA
Organism: Corvus moneduloides; assembly: GCF_009650955.1. Taxonomy (NCBI): domain Eukaryota; kingdom Metazoa; phylum Chordata; class Aves; order Passeriformes; family Corvidae; genus Corvus; species Corvus moneduloides. Next base: position 150,964,127 of record NC_045476.1, read on the forward strand.
GCACAGATATTTTCAGTATTCATTTAAATATAAACTGTTTTTAAACCTGATATGGTGACTTGGAAACTTCTGAAGTGCCAAGCAAATAGAATTTAGCTATCATTTTATGGGAAGAAATGTACCATTTGCTCAGGAATAAGTAAAGATAAACTCATGGGAAATTATAACAGTGAAGGGGAAGAGAAACATGCTTCCTTTTTCTAACTTACAGAATGGAAATTTCAGCACCTTCATGTACTGAGTCCCCTAAATACAATACTCAACCATATAAAATGCATGGGATCAAGTCTAGATTTTAAAAAAATGTCAGGATAGGAAATCTATCAAAATGCAGAATTTGGTATGTAAGCTTCTTACCTGATTGTCTACACCAGACTTTTCACCAAGACAACTAAGAAAGTGTGATTTCTCTTGTAAAAGTCCCCATTTCAGACCAGAACACCCCTGGTTCCTGCTTGGGTTTTGATTCAGCCCTGTGCTTGAGCCCAGCTGACTGTTTCTGTCACTGTCAATGTTTATTTATCTTGCTTTTTCAAGCATTTGCAGATTATAACTAGCAAAGAATTTGCAAGATTACACTGAGCAGTGATTATCTACATCCTGAAAATATTTAGATCCCATTGTCAAGCTGACTTGACTCCTGCTGGTATTCATGGCAATTAATTCTGGGAACTAATTATGAAGCCATACACACTGTGAGCAGCATGTGCAAACAGTTTGGCACAGCCCAAAGAGAGAAATCCAGGTCAGTCCTGTTACCCACCTTCCCCACCCCTGAACTGCACCTTCCAGCTGCCTGTCCAGATCATCCCAGCCGATTAACAGACCCTCTGTAAATCAGCTCATTAACCTAATCAAAACCCAACTTTGCTGTGATGTCCCACCCTTAAGTGTAAGAGAGCACTCAAGATTCATAGAGGCTTGTGGGTGAAAACAATGACAAAATCAGAGGCTCCAGTCTTCTTACAAAGCTTTATTAGTAAATTGCACATATAGAATGGAAAGAAAAAGAGAGAGAGAGAGAGAGAGAGAGAAAGAAAGTTTTCCTCACCCTGGATGTAACTTTCTCACTTTCTATGCAAAATAGTTGTTATATACAGTCTGTTCTTCCAGGGTTGGAGGGCTTCAGCAGTCTTGGGTGGTTTTGATCTCCCTTTGCAATCCATGCCCACTTCTTGATCTCATTCCTGTGCTTGCACTGTATTGTTTTGTGCTTATGTCTAGGAACTAGAACAAGGATGTTTGTCCTGGAAAAGTGCTGCCCTACCTCCACATCACCTCCTTCTCCTGCCACAACTTCTTTACCACAGTGCGTTATTATCAACAGCCCTTGGTTATTGCCAACAATTCTTGGCTGGCTCCACAAGCGTCTGGCTATTGGTGTCTAAGAAATACATATTAGCCCCTTACCTTCTGGATTCCACACTTTTAGAAAACTAAACCACCTAAAGAAAGCCCTCAGAAAAAACAATAGTTAAACGATTTGTGAATTTGCCTGGTGAAAAAAACTGCCTTTTCAAAGATGGGAAGATCGTTAGGGTCAAAGTAAAGTAAGTGACTCCAGACCAGTGCAGGAAACAGGGTTGATTGGAAAAGAAGGGAAGAGCAAGTGGGATTCCTCCTTTATTTAGCAGTGGGTTGTTATGAATATTCACCCTCAATACAAAATATTATCCTGAGTTTATAAAGGATGTGATGGTTTTTGCAAGATCCTGGCTTAAGACCCACTTTTACTCTGTGTAAAAATAACTGAAATCAATCAAAATACCAATTTAATAAAAAGAAGAAAACCTAAAATGGTGTTCAGGCAGAGTTATCATGTACTATTATTAAGCTAATGGAATTTAAATAATTAATTCTGGGATGTACAGAACATCATTTATCAATGACAAGGTGTAACTTCTTTGGAAGAAGGAGGAAGCAGCTTCAAAAAGCAGGTCAATGGAAATCTCTCTATCTCCTCACTCTTCTTAAATGATAATTTGCCAATAGATGCGAAGTTATCTCTATTAATTGATCTGTATTACTGTCAGTACACTATGAGGTTATGTGACTTCACCAAAACCACAGCAGTCGGTAGTAGGAGATGGCAAAAACCTGAGAGCTGTGCCTAGCTCACCACAGAGAGCACGGTGGACTGGTGTGGTGGATCCTGCTCTGAACCTACTACATTCACCCCCAACAGCCTCAGCAGTCAGTTACAGGAACCACTAGAAAAGCAAGAACATTCTCTTTTGCTTCTACATTATCCACAGACCTGCAGGTTTGGTTGAGTTCAAGCCATTAATGCAGATATTATTTGACATTTCATTTCTCATTTCTGCTCCAGCCCAAGCAGGTCATGGAGTAGGTCAAACTGTAGCTCTGCAGTGGAAGCACATTCCTCTAATAACCATGCAGGAAGGAAAGGGCTGTCTGCCAATTAAATATGCAATAATACTTAGGGATATGCCTATCAATGATACTCAGTACTCCTGGTGACCATTTGTTTTTTCCTACCTGTTGCTATTCAGCCACAGTTAGCTGTCGAGTGCTGGAGAAGGGCTGGCAAGAGAGGCACACAAAATTATCTGATGAAGTGGTTTGTAGGAGCAATTGCGTCAATGCCTCTCGATGTGGGGGACCCCTGCGTCAGCTGCCATCTGTGGAGCAATGGATTTGCGCTGATCCTTCCACCACAGGCTGTCAGCAATAGGTGAAGCACAGAAAACACAATGAACCAGAACACCTCCTTGGACTGTCAAAATAATGTGTAACACCACAGAACATGAATCAGCCAACTCCTTGACTTTTCCCTCAGTGGATGTGCTGCCAAACACCTGGCCATAAAGTAAGGACATTTGTTTATGGAAAGAAATTTCAAATCAGACCAAATCTCCCTCAAATTATATGATTTCTTAATAATCTGATTTTAAAGATGACCATCAAAGCACTAAAACAACTTAATCATCCTTATAACCTTAATTTCTTCTCTTTTTTCCCCCCTTCTTTTATGTTCTTACCTATCATCACAAAAAACTAATGACTCATTCTGGTTGGTTAGATCCTACTTAGAATGCCTGGCTCATGGAGTTTCTCTCAATTGCACAAAGACCAATCCCTACTTTGGTGGCACATCTCCAAGCACTTGTTTAATTTCACTCCAGTGATTTGACCCCCAGAGCTAAAGGACTCCACTCTTAAACCATACAATAAAATAAGCCTGCCCACAGCAAAACCAGCGTAACTCCTAAAAATTAGGTGGACATTACACTGCCTCCAAATTTTGGCATAGGTGCACTTCTGTGGGTAGGTGAGAATTTTAAAACCTCATTTTATATTCTTGAAAGACAGGATGCAACTACAGAAGCCAGAGAAGCTCCAGGAGTTGGTCTATGCAATTTCTATGCTGTAAACACAACAGTATCTATAAAGACAATTGTGGCTGGGAGTGTTATTGATAAGGCCTAGATGATGGCATGTTCTCAGCAGGGAGCCAAACGCTCCTGAGGAGTAAGCATTATGTATAAGGAATGAATTAAATTAAAAGCATTATTTCTTTTGCTTGTTTCAGACTTACTTTTGACTCAGCAAGCAGAGACCAACATGCAGCCATCTGTGCTGATTGTTCTTTCTCTGATTCTACTTCAAAATTCCTATTTTCTGCTCCTCCACTCCTTATTTTCCCATATTTCCTGACATTCAAACCTCAAGTCACACCCAAACCAAAAATAATCATATTTTGAATGACATCAAACCTCATGATCTCATTTCGAATGTGACTAAATGAGTCCAACAGTTCCCCAGTGCTTGTGAACTGTCCCCATTTCCCAGTGGCTTGGATGAATGGCTGAATGGCAGTGAACTCACATGCTCAAAGGAGACTATTTGTCAATGTCTAAATCTTTGGCAAATGTTTCACTGTGCTTTTCAAAATATTTCTGGAGTTACAGGAGATCTCCAGACTATTGGATCATTTTTATGTATTTGGAAACATCTGTATTTAAGAAGCTCTCATCACCTCCATCAATATCTGTTCTACAAGCCACTGGTTAATACGTAATCAAAGCCTGGAAAGTTTCTTATACCTTCTCCTGAGCAAAGTCACTAGAAAGTCCATAGTATATCAGATATTAATATTTGAGCAGATTACTTGGCAAACAAAATTTGAACAGTGCCAAACACATTTTAGTAAGACACAACATAATATCCTAACTGGGTTTTATAATTTAAATTATTTCATAATCAATATCTATATTTAATATGCAAGCTTAACAGTAAGGAAACCACCAATTTTCTTTTCATTCACAATTTACAACTCAGAGCTGAGGAAAAGATATCCTGCTTTCTTCTGTGTATGCTGTACAATGTGTTTCACTACTTGTTGCTAATAAAATGATGCAATGTCCACTCTAGGTTGGAGTTTTCTGATGCACTTCGGGTTGTGTAGAGGAGAGTTCAATATCTATCAAGAAACTCTTTTACATACAGTTTAAGGTGCATCTCCCTCCATAAAAGCTTACCATAAAATACAGTAAGTTTGAAGACAGACTTTTTGACGAGGTTTTATCTAAAAAGAATGACAAATTTGACAAGAAAATTGTCCTCAAAATATTTTGTATTATTGTGAGTTGAAGGTTCTTGCCATTTTTGGAAACAAATTGTGAAGATATTTCAGATTTTAGCAATGATGTCTGATCACCCACCTGTTTCTCAGGCAACTATTTTTTTATATGCCAAAAAAAGTGCATTTTAATTGATATTTAAAAGTCATGTGTCACATACATTATCCTGTCTGTGTACTCATTGCCAAAGAAATCAATTGTCATCTGAAAAGCTTTCCTGAAGGAAAGAGGACGGACTTGTACCTGTGCCAGGAGCATCTTTGTTTGAAGTCAAAGCAACTCCTATGCTCCACTGGTGAACATTTAGAAAGGCAAGTTCTAACCTGGGGGCATTTGTCACCCTTCATTCAGGCTGAAGTTTTCCTGCTGAAGCTAAAGATGATTACTATCCTCATTTCATAGTACAGAGGTTGGATAATCTGTCTTTAAGATTTAAAGTATTTTTACTCTATTTGACAAAGATGGGTCTATATTTTTATCTAAGAATAATTTTTGTCTGTCCCTAAATCAGAGATATTTATTTTTTTCTGAATATCATTCTCTTTCTTTTATTCTTTAAGCTTTTGTCAGGTTTGTGTTCTATTTTTATGCAATACCTCCTATGGGTGCAGGCTTGCAGATACATTTTTCTTTACGCACCTTTTGGCACTTGATAGGATCTGAAGTAACACTAATGCAGAAGAAGAAATGAAGGATAATATAATTCAAGAGGGATCCTTTTAACACTTATCTCTTATAAAGACTGATTAAGGTATAGCAAAACACTTTAGGGATTGTGTTCTGATCTCAAACCACTGCTCATTTTGCCTCATCATTTTTAATGGAATGTTTCCTGCTTTGCACACATATAAGTGAAAACACAGTCAGACCCAATTTATTTCCTCTTATACGGAAAATACCTCCTGGATTGAGTGGGAGCACAGGTCACCACAGTTTACTAACAGCAATTAGTATGTGCGCTGAGCTTTTCTTTTACTATCAGATTAATTTGTGTGTTGTATTATTATTACTCCGTATTTGATAAATAACCTTTCATATCCTCGTAACATTAATTTTCTACATTCATCTGCTGTATTTAATAAATCATATTAGACAAGTATTAGAAACAAACATTTTTTACTTTCAGATTGATGTCTGATTCTGTGTCAGTACTCAGAGGACTTGTATGCAGTGCAGCTCTAGCGCCTGCTGTAAAATGCACCCCTTAGTGAGCTGGTGCCAGCTGAAGGACTCCCACCACCAAAAGACTCTGGTACCTACGTCTACTCAACATAAAACACACTCAATTTTAATTCTCTCTGCACAGATATTTGGCCTATGAGACACTGAAATTCTGTGGGTAATTTAGTGCAATACTGAAATACCTGCACAGACCTAGAATTACACAATTGGCTGCTATTCACAAAAATCCAACCTGCAAGGGATCAACCTGCAAGGTCTGCAGCCAAGATATTCCCAAAGGATACATACTATTTAGACATGACAAAAAATAATGTCCAGGGTTTAGTGTTAATTTATAGAGTTATAGAGTCGGTTAGTGGCAATGATTCTTCTTAACATGAGAAAGATGTGAGTTCAGTGACTTCACTTGCCCAGAAAAACTTCTAACTGGATTTCCTACCTTCTTAGTGAATTCTTAGTGAATGTGCAAGTGACCAAGATATAAAATAGTCTGTCATATCCCCAGCCCTCTTCTGCTCAAAGTCTTTAAACTTGCATGGAATAATTAAATATTCACTGGTACAGAAAAGAGAATTATTAATGTGATTATGGCTCTATTAGACCAGTCTGTGCTTGAGGAAACTCACCTGACAAGGCAGAGGTCTGTATTTCAGCCCTTGTTTCAATTTATATTCAAGTATTCTAAATTAAGATTTGGATTACTGGCTAATACTCATGCATCTTAAACAATAGGGTGCAGTTTGGTGCTCAGACTCTTATCAATAAATATTTGGTCATTACAGGTTCAAGAAGAGGGATGGAAGGAGCTGTTCGAAAGGCACTCTGTTGCTGTCTGCTTTGAGAAGGTGTATAAAATGTGAAACTGGCAGGTTCTGACAAAAGAAGGAATTTAATCTTGCCCTCCTACACCTCAGGTTGATGCTCTGATGAGCAAGTCAGAAAGAAAGGAAAGGAAAGGAAAGGGAAAGGGAAAGGGAAAGGGAAAGGGAAAGGAAAAGGAAAAGGAAAAGGAAAAGGAAAAGGAAAAGGGAAAGGGAAAGGGAAAGGAAGTGACTTCACTCCAAGACAGGTTCTCAGGTTATCGTTTCCAATTGAAGACAGACTCTCCAGGCCACAAGTGCCTCCATCTGTCAAGGGTCTCAACAGAGCTGGAAGAACTGCACTAACTCTTGGCCACTGGTAATTTGGTGCAGACACAGCATAGTGCTGGTGTATCCACATCATTTGTGTGTTCAGGTCACACTGCTGTGCTCTCGGTCTGGTGTGTCTGTACAGGGAGAACCACTCTTTCTGTTTCAAGGTCCAGCATATGTGGGGCGAGCTTAGAGATTTTGGGACCCACGTGACAGACTTAGTTCTAGGTGTCTGTTTCTCCGAAAGCAGTTTGTAGGCAAAAAAAAGTTAGATCTCATGCTTTCCTTGGATGATTGGGTCCACAAAGCATTCCAAGTGTTCCTGCACTTCTTTGTAATTGTCATCCACAATTTTTGGCTGACTCAATGACTCAGTATATTTTTGAGGTCTGATTTTCAGAGCTTCAGGGTTTGCATGGGACCTACCCACAGCCAACACAGACCTGAAAATCAGACCAGCTTGCTAGGAAAAGCTGAAGTTAATTGAACTTATACATAATATTTTGGCTTCATTTACATTTAAGCACTCCATAAAAACTTTTAATGTTAGGAAGGAAGAAAGCCATATCATCAAATCTTCTTATCATTCTTAAGCCTAACATAATGAGTAAATTATTTCTAGCACAGACATATTACATAAATTTTTTAATCAATTATTTATTTCAGTAGAATTTGTTAAAATGGTCAAGTATTTAGTTGCATTCAGCTAATAATAATGTTTTATTCTAAGATGATTTTTTACAATGCTACCAATTAGTTGCGTTGTTTTAATTTGTTGTCTACATGCCCTCAGTATTCTTGCTCAGTTGGTCTCAACTCTATGGTTCAATTACTGGTTTTTTTCTTGTTGTGAAGATAATCTGAATGATGTGGTTAGTTGTCTGATGGCCTTTGATTGCATCTCAGAAATATTGTGGATAGCTGCTGAGCCTGCTGATGTCTTGCAGAGTAAAAGTAAAATAAATGTATAACCAGTTACTATGGAACCTATGAATTTTGACTGCTTCCCTCAAATCATTCTCCGCTGGTACTTCCTGACGAGTAACTTTCTAAAAACATAACTTGACACTCTCTCGTGGTGTATCTCCAGATACATCCTTTTTATGGATACCTTATCCTTAAAATTGGACGTAATGAGGTCCTGTTATATTTGTCTAACCATTAAGGAATTATATTTCAGTATAAAATAAAGGGGGGAAAATAAGAAGAAATATATGTTGCAATGAAATCACAAACACTGGGGAGTTGCAGACATATATGTGGCTGTTGTGCTTAAATAAGGACATATGTTTCATTAAACTTCTTGATAGTCACTACAGTAAACTAAAATGGTCTGCAACACCCACAAAATAAAACTGTCTCTCTGTTGACTACAGGAAGACTAGGGAAATGAGACATAACCTGGATGCAAATATTTTTAGTTATGTTAATTACTGCCAATGGAATCTATAAAGACATTCATCTGAGAATAGACCAAACCTGTTTTACCTACTTTGGTAGAAGTAATTTACTCTAGTTCTGAATAAAGAACTGAAGCTGTAGTATGAGCAAAGACAGATAATTTTGCATTTTCAGCACGTTCAGCCCCCTTTTAAAATAGGATTTACAAAATACCTGCATTTTTACAAAAAAATACATGAATTTTACTTATTCAAGGCACATAGACAGATTTTTTCAATTATTTTCAATACCCTGGGTGAAGAATTCTTAGTCTGGCACAAAGCAAAGCAAACAGATAGAGAACATAATGACGCTAGGACAAACAGTACCACAAACCAGAATGGTTTTGTCTATTTGTGTGTGAATATATATGGCAAACTGATTTTTCAAAACTCAGAATATGCTGACCTGTTACAGTCTTTGAAAAGTCACAATGGAGGATTGAATGTCATTTGTTATGTCATATGCAGACTCAAAGCTTCTTTTTCAAAAGTATTGTCTTCTTTCAGAATGTCAGGATCCTGCCTGGTTATAAAAGTTTGCCGTCTGTCCAAGGAATGTCTGCTCAGCTTAATCATGCTTGAGTCTCTTGGAAAACAAACCAGAAAAAACTGCACATTAACATCTAAACTTTTTGTTCTGCTGTTTCTTCTCCTTCTTCTCTTATTTCCCACAAAGTACTTTCTCTGGTTTTGATGAAGGCGGCAGCATACACCAGAAATATTCAACCAGAATTGTTAGTATTCTCACTTTGCTTTTTTCCTAGCAAGTAAGTATCATGTTCCTAACAGTCAATAATTCTGTTCATCTGTGGCACTTCTAAGATGATTTGTGAAATTGCTGTTTTGGAAGAGTTTTTAAAAGAAATTTGGAAATCTTCAGACAAAAGACAGTACTACCTCTGGTCTCTGGATCCTGTCCTAACAGAGAAGGAATGACAGCCTAAAATTCTAGTGATAGTTCCCAGTCTTATATTTTATTAGGTCATGTATCTTCCTGTTGTTTGACCATCAAATGGGGAAGTGGTGTCCATCATAGCAGCACCTTTGTATTGTGTGCTCTTTAATTCAAAATTACTCTATATTTCTGTTGCTTCACATTGGGATCCTATAGTAAACCAGCCATTTTCCTCCTAAATTCTGTTTAATACATGCAAGCAAGTAATCAATTCTACATTTCAAACAGTGTAGCAATTCCATACCAAATCAGCACGGTCTTGAGCTACATCCAAAGATGGAAAAGAGGTAAAGAATCACACACTCTGAGTGCGGCAATATCAGGTTGCCAAAATTAGTACAAATATTAGGAATTAACCTGCCAGGAGGGAAAATGTGTCTTAAAGACATTTTGACATCTGTAATGAATGTATACATATAAATGATCTAAAGGTGACTTAGGACACCTTAGGTGACTGGCAAGAGGTTGAAAAATCAAGTCATTGGATATGTAGGAAATTAAATACAACCCATTTCCAGAGTCCAAATCAGCTAACCTAATTAACAGGTTATCTGTTCTTTTTGATTTTTATCACTGTTTCGAGAGATATTAAGCAAGATTGAACTTTTGACTGTGTGAATTTCTGCATGAAAATGAGTTTACCAGGTCCCTTACACCAACTTGGATAGGAGCAAGTCTCTGGCCTTAGTTATATCATCAAAATTTACATTTCTCATACCAATGCATGTTCTTCAGACTGCAAAGTAAAGAGTTCCAAAATCTGGGTGGGCCACCATGCTCACTAGAACATCCCCATTGTGTTTGAGACTGGATTTCATTTAAGTTCTGTCTCTTCTGTCTTGCAAAGGGTAATACATGTGGACATCTTATGTGAGACCAAAAAAAAGAGCTTCTTGTGAATTCTCTGGGACAAAACAGTTTGAGAACAGAGCCAGGCTAATCCTATTCAGGAATGCTCTCCTCATTTCTAGAACATTCTCAAACTCTGCCCATAAGGAAAGGAAATTTTGGTCCTATGCCAAATTTGTGCTACCCCCGTAATCAGATCTGCAAGGCTATGCTGGAGGTCCCTTGATCTGATTTGGTAAATCTCCATTCCATAAGCTCTCTGCCACCGGTGCTTCCTTCCTTGAAAGACATTCATCTAAGCTCATCTCAGTGGTGTCTCCACCTTCCACCAGCATAGTCAACAGACTCTAAAAGTCCCTATTTTTACCTTATTGTGGAAAGACAACCCTTACTAGGTCCTTGTCCATATCCCTATACTTCTTCAAACATAAGGACCTGTGGATATTCCTTCCATAGCATGGTCCAGTGTGACAGCAGAAACTCCAAATCAATATTTGCACAGCTGTAGTGTGGACATAGACAAACATTTTGCAGCAGATGAAGGGCTGTGAACACAAGCATCATTTCAGACTCACATCAAAGACTGCTTTCAGCTATGAGATGACAACTGGCTGAAAGCAGACAGGCTTCCAAACTTACGAAGGAGGCAGAATAACATACGACTGCCAATATCACTTCACAATGTGATGCCTGCTACAGACATGGGTGGTAGCTTGACTGTGGTGCTTTAATAAATATCACAGAGCTTGGGTTTGGCAGTCTGAAGCAACCACAGGTCTCTTACAATTTTACTTTATGATATCTATGGCTTCATTACACCAGCCAGGACTACCCAGATTTTGGTGGGGTCCTGTCCAGAACCTTTCGAAACATAAAATATTGTGTAACCCCTCTTCTGAGTGGTACCTCCAGCCATTTCAAACCACCAGAATATACATGAAAAAGCCATGTGACAGACCACAGCGGCCACAATCAGCTACAATAGCGTCAAAATTCTGTCTTGCGTAAAAGTAAAGCCACAGGAAAACAAATGGAGAAGATACCAGGGATCATCCTTAAATATGGTAGGTGCCCATATCAGGTGTAGTTTCTTTTAAATTTTCTTCTTAATATCCATTGGAAGGCTGGCAGTTTTGCTTAAACTTGAGTGCAGCTGCATCATGATAAAGCAGGACACTGCAGTGATTCAACTCACAGTCAGGAAATGCACACAAGCATGAAGTCTATACATAACTCTTGAACAGAACTGGTCCCAATCCCAAGCCATAAAAGCTCTTCATTTTTTTATTGCTGCCAGAAACCTTTCCTTCACTTAGCTTTATATTATCTGTATGTTGCCACACATCTAATTATTAAGTCTTATCAGATACTGATGCCATCATGGAGCTCACCATGCTCCCTGACCTGCATTTTGTCAAATGTTTTGCTAAAGTCCAAAAAAATTATGTTCAAGACAGTCCCCTTCTATTATCAGCCAAGTCACTGATTATGCCACAAATGAAAAAAAAAAAAAAAAAAGGAAAACATATTCATTTTTTTACCCTCAATAAATATTTGCTCTCTGAACACTCAGACCATTCTGAACACTCAGACCATTTCTATGTTGATAAGTGACCTGGGTCATAATACCTGGATGTTCTACTCTTACTGAATGTTCAGAGGCAGATACAGCAGCCTCTAAGAAAGTTCCTGAGGGAGAAAGGAATAATCAAGCAAGAAGAGAAAGCAAGCTGTGTTCAGGGACTTGAAGATAAGACACTATTTCTGATCCCACTGGCTGATCCTGGGATCTTGGACAGAAGAAATTGTAGGATTGCAAGCTTCCAGTCAATCTTCTATTGCTTTTAATGTTTTACTCTCTGGAGCAAGGATTGTCTTTTATTAAGAATTTGTAAAGCATGTTGCAGAACAGAACCCAAGCACAGCTTGTTACCACTGAGTTATATGTAACCTACTACACAGAATTAATGACGGTACAAAAATGTAGATGGACACAAGGGAACTGTAAGGTGTAGTATGAAGTGAAGGTTAAATCACAGCAGAGGATGAAAGGAGAACCTAAGCACACTAAATAGTAAAGTTTGAAAGCTTAGGCCTTGCAAGCCATACCCTTTAATACAGATGAAAGGCTGTAAAATTTTGTCCATATTGCTCAAAGTTAAGGAACAAATCTAGGAAAAGACTTTTTGCAGGGATTTTCTTGGAATTTTCTTTACAAGTGCAGGCTTAAGAAAATAATCTTCACCCCAGCAGAGTGGGAATGAGACCCAAACCTCTGTGAAATAACCTCCGATTTATATACTTTTTATTATTTTTCTTCCTGAATGGATCTGATACATCTGTAAAGATTGACTTAAACCCTCTGTTTTCCTTTATGACCATGCACGCTATTCTCTTCTGCTGTGTTCTGCTTTCAAACCATTTAAGTTCACACAGAAGAATTCTTTTTATTTTTATGGAGTAATTTGCTACGCAAAGGCTGGTCTTTTCATTTTCAGATTTCTAAAGTTTTCAAGTATCTAAAACAGGACTTTTTTTTCCCACTTTATGGAAAAAAAGCCATGCTGGCAGATTTCAGGGCTTAATTTCTTTACAACAATAGATTTAATACAAAACACATTTTTATTGTAATAAAAAAATAAATAAAGGAAGCAATATGCATTTGAAAATTCTGCCAAACAAGGCAATGTTTGTTTATTCTTAACAAGAACATCTAATATATTTTTATGTTGGTATTGACTTTTTATACATGTGACTATATACATGACAACTGAAGTTTAATTTGACTTAACTATAAAGGCCTCAGTATCTAGCCCATCAGACTAGAAATAAGATTTATGTTGAGGAGCTCTGTAATCTATTTTTTCTTTTTTGTTGTTCTTTGGCTAATCTTTCTGATGATTTTTTTTCTTGTTACCGGACTTGGTCTTTCTCTCCCAAACCTGAAACTATCATTCCTACCTTGTTTAAAAAAATTTCTGCTCCTCCTGTGGTCCAAATACAATAGAAAGGGTTAGTGTTTTCCTCAAAGACCAAACAATTCAATTTTCTGAATAACCATTAATATACAGCCATTAATTTTGTTGGAAACTAGCCTCCCATTGACTTTCATAAAAGTTGGCCTTAAGAGAACAAGAGACTTGAGGAATCTTTAGACTCAAGTTTCTTCAATGCTAGACTTCCTTGCCAATGGGGTTGCATAAATATTTTGAGCTCATCCAAATCTCAGTGAAATGTGTTCATTGACTTCACAGTTCCTGGGCTCAACACCTTTAGTGTCCATATACCAGACAGAAATTATATTGCTGAAAGTAATATATATTTCTTTAAAATTGTGTACCACCTCTTTCAGTAACATGATTAATGAATTTGACAGATTAATAAGTACTAGAAATCTGCAGGAATCAATAGACCTTATTAGACCTGAAAGCTCAGTGCATTGATATAGAATGGAAGAATCATTATGGAATCAAACCAAACATTGTTCATTAGTGGTAGAATTTTGTTGACACCTGGCCTGGAGGGATTTGAACACGTAAACAGTCTTAAATCTATTTTTTGGTTTCCTGATAGACAAAAGATACTGGTTTTTACCAGTATCAGGAGTGGCATCTACAAGAACATAAATACTACTGGAAGTGATTGCCAAAAGCAAAAGCAAGTGATAGCACCTTCTTCACTACAAAAATATCTTCTGACTCCTTAACCTGCCCAACAGAGAAGAATGTGAAAAGGTGTCTCTGCCAGGCACGGTCATGTTACTAATTTTTGAAGGAATGAGGACATATATGCCCATCTTGTGGTGTTCACCTACTGGATATTGTAAATAGGTCCTTGAGAGGATTATTAATTTCGTCTTAAGAGCAGGTAGGTTTGTGTTCATTTTAGTATTACTGGGAGCATATTTTAAAAGGTGATTGCTGCAATTGCTAGATACATTGCCACTTTGAGATTAAATTTTCTGATTACCTAGCCTGATGTATAGGCTACATAGCTGAATGTATAGAAACATTACAGTATAATATAAACCCACATGAATCCTACAGAACAATTGTCTTCCCTCTAAGATAATACTGCAGTAAATTCAGTAACTTTTCATCATATTGCAAAGGAATACATTGCAGCAGGAGGTAAACTGGGTGGAAAATAACTTTCCTGTTCCAGGAAAGTTTTTGAAATTGCAAAACTCACATTCTACACTGAGCCAAACCCAAGACCTTTCAAATTTTTTTTTTATTTTTTCCATGGGAAAATAAGAAGAAAACATAATTGGAATAGCTGCAAGTCCAGGATTAAGGGCTTTCCTCTGAAATGTAGGAAACCCAGGTCCAAGTCTATGCTGTGAAGTAATCTTAACAGGAACTTGAATTTCATTCTCCCACATCCTGGGAGATGTGCATAACAGTCAGGTTACTAGTCGTTCTGACTCAATCTCTATTTGATCAGAAATTCCACAACAGACTCCAAAAAAACCTTTTCTGTCTTAATGACATGTATTTTCCACAGAAAGACTGGATACTGATGGACAGACAGTTTTAAGCATGAAATCACTCTGCTCTAGAAAATTCAATCTAACTGAAGATAGCAGCTCTTAGATGTAATGAAAAATTATGTTTCTTACCATACTCAGTCCTTAGTGTTTTGAAGGTCCATTGTGCCAAAAACACGGGGTTAGTCTTTGTGTTCTGATCATTTTACCAATTTGGGTAATTATTTCCCCCCATCTAAGTTTAATCTTACATTTCAATTGGATACAGGATTATTCTTCATTTCATGACTTAAACTATAATGTACTGTTGTTTCGTACTGTTAAACAGCTGCTTAGCTCTGTGAAAATAAGAACCATGTGTTCTACCCCAGAGGTGGCTGGCATTTCAGTGGTAAATGAATTCATCCTTGCTTTTTAAACTGTTTTTGGATTCAAGTGTTATGTAGATATAAGATATTTATTGTTTCAGTTTTATTAAGCCTTGCTCCCAGCTAAGAAGACTAGAGCCAGAATCTGGAGAAAGGACCACCCCTTATGATCAATAATAGTTTAACACAGGATTCAAAGAATTCCTCCATGGTAGGTAACTAAAAACATATTAGACACAAAAAAAAAGTAGTCATACAGCTAAAACTACAAGTGAGGGTTAAATTTCTGTCTCTAGAAAACATGGTAGCATTAATCATGAAAAGATAACCTCAAGACATATGAATCAGGAACTTGTAACTTGCAAATCACCCAGAGTGACGATGAAAAAGGCAGTAATTGTACTGATAGCATTTGTCTTTCTCTTCCCAACATAAACCCATTTATAATTGTTCCATGTAGTATTTCTGAAAAAAAATTTTTTTCTCTTGCAAATGATCTCCATAGAAATCTTTTGAATCTCCAGAGGAAGTCATTCTCAGAAATGGAGCTTGGAGCTTATGAATTCTCTGTGTCAAAACCATTACAAATAGACTTTTCCAGTTCCAGTTGAATTAGTGCTGTTCATAAACCAAAGACCTTTAAAATTACAGAAATTTTCACTCACTGCAATGAAAACTGAATTAGATCTTTGTGCTGTGGCTGGATCTACCCACGATAAATCCATAACATTCCAAACCTGCGGAAGCACCTCTCTCCAGACCATGCTCCTGAGTTTCTGAAATTTTGAGAGGCAATAGAAACAGCATAATATAGTTAGGCCTTGCCATTACACAGAGATGGAACAACAACAACAACAACACATATTTGCATTTGAGAGCTGGAAAGCTCTGGTCAAGAGGTCTTGACTCCATAAAACAGTGTGCTAATAGAAGTTTTCATGTGTATTTTAGCCCAACCACAAACAGAGCTCTCATCATCAACAAGGACCATACCAAGAATTCTTCTTCAGATGCAAAAGTGCTGGGATGCTTCCTCCTCTGCTGGAATGAGGGACTCCTTAGGGCAGCAAGTGTCATGGCAAAGAGCTGTTTCATGTGCTGGCAGCTCTGCTTGGCTGCAAGGCCAGCAATGAGTAGTCAGACCTGCCAGCTGTGAGTGGTCATGGTGAAAAGGAATATGGCTCGATGAAGGCTCTGTGTATGTGAGTCTAAGAGAAAGAACAGAAAGAGAGTAAAGAAACTGCCTACTCTTTTCTCCTAGGGAACTAACCAAAATCATAATTTATGCACTTTTTAAAAAGTAGAGATAAAAACAAGTATAAATGACCCTTCTCATTGGTGACTTAAAAGATGGGGATTTCTAAATTCCAAATTTCTACTTGACTGACTACACTACACATGAAGAAAAACCTTTTTTATTTGCTAAATACAGTACATTAATGCAGTACATTAGTCAGTTCAGTTGAAAACTCAAAAAAGGGTGATGAAAAATACCATCACTTTTCTTCTTCTTAGCAAAGTAAGCCATCATCATACCCATCATTTTTGGGAAGCCTCCAGTCAAACCACGGGGAATTCCCACAGGCTTATTTTATGGCAACTTAGGCTATTTTACTTTCATATGTATCCTAACTTCAAAGAATTATTGCTAAAGATTATTTGTATTTTCAATTTATCATTTCCTTGGATAAATTAGAAATAGGGTCTATCACATCAAGATGGGAACCGAATCAAAGAAATATCATATCTTGGTAACCCTCGGACTGTGTTCAGTGGCATACATGTGGCTCATAAGACCACAGTAAATCCTAAGCAGCTCACCTGAAAAATTATTTTTAAAAATATTTTCTATTTGCAGTTGAAAATACAGAGAGTACACAAAAACTGTGAAGGATGGTTTACCCAAAGGCATTTCATCCCACTGATCTATTTGCTAAAAGACAGAAGGCCAAACTTGCAGTTTTGCATGTTGATCTCTGTACATCTATAAATGTGTGTCTAACAATCACAGCCATTTGTAAGCTGTATGTTTGTGTAGGGTTGATTCCATTTACAATTGTGTAACATCATTAACTCAAATGGATTTGTATGGTTTTAACTGTGAGCAGAATCTGTCCTAGATAATATTCTTGAAATGTTTGGAAACATCTTCACATACTGTTTATTTTTATTTTACAAAGAACAATGTGGCTCTCTGTTCCAGTTTCAAATCAAAAGTAGTAGGGTGCAACTCCACTGACATCAATGGAATCACAATTACTTACAGCAGGTCTGAATTTATCCCTGTGCATCTATATTCATTTAGTCTTTCTCCCCCGGGGAGAGGAAGAGGGAACTAAAATGTGACAGATATTTGTCATATTGCCTAATGTACTACTGGAAGAAGATCAGATGCTATGCTGATGGATATGGTATAAATGAATCTTCAAGGAAACTGAAATTTCACCAACAAACATGAAGGGACATGTGGGGACTGTTCAGGCTACTTTTCCTTCTTCTCTGAAGGACTGTCCCTGTCAAAGCCTTTAAGAAGGGCATGATAATTCATAAAAATACACCTGCTTGATACAGTCCTCCATTGTCTACACAGTCAGCAACACAGATGGCCATGAATGGAGATTTGTATTCCACAGAGAAAAATAATTAATTCTTTTCACATGTATTGTCTTAAGACAGCTCAGTAGGTGTCTTGTAAATTTGCTCATTACTCAGTGGATGGAAACGTTGATCTATGGAAACTATGAATACAAATTATTCTCCATCCTAAGTGACGTAACATCAGTAAGACAGAGACCTACCTTTATTTATATCTGCTTCAGTAGCAAGTTTGTCATACAACATTTTCATATGCATTTTTAGAGTGGGTGTTACTTTTCTCTATTTCTTCAAGTCAGGGATTCTTTCTCTGTTTAAGAGAACGCTAGGAAGCAATTTTTATAAGAGAATTAAAGAGAAATGAAACATAAATTACTAGATGTGCTTTCTGATGTAATGTCATCTGCAATCAGGATAAAGCTGTTGTGAACTGTGGACAACCTTGGTGCCTACTGCAGCTAGGAAAACCAGTAAAACTATTTGATAACAGCTGAAGTAAAATACATGCATTCTTCCCTTCTACTCTGACTTTATTCTCATTCTCTCATTAGTTTTGCAAATAGATGTCTCTATAAAAGTGAACAAAGGTA
Source organism: Corvus moneduloides (assembly GCF_009650955.1). Classification (NCBI taxonomy): domain Eukaryota; kingdom Metazoa; phylum Chordata; class Aves; order Passeriformes; family Corvidae; genus Corvus; species Corvus moneduloides. The sequence goes on from NC_045476.1 coordinate 150,982,334, forward strand.
TGGTACCATCTCAGTGTCATCCTAGAAGATGTGAGGCGACCTTAATCTTCCTGTTTAATCTCACCATTTACAGCACAAAATAGAAAAAAGGAGACCAGCCAGATCATGCTTATTATTTATAATTGTAGTCCAAAAATGTCGATTCCAGGAATTAAATCACAGAGATTGAGATAGGCTGAAGCCAGTTTTCCACATCTAAACAGTGTTAAACTTGAGAAGACATTCCAATATATATCTGAGAAGTATTTCATTTATACAATGTCACCACCACAGCCAAAATATTTTAAGAGATAACACTTCATTTAACATTTTCATCTGACAGAAACAAATACCCAAACTATTTAATTTCATAGTCACTTCTACACAAGCATAAGTCCTACACCTTTTTCTGACAGGATTTGAAGATATTTAAAGTATTTTATTTTATAAAAGCCTTTTGTCTTGATAATACCCCCTTGTTTCCTGTCTTATTCCATTCCACCCCAAAAATAAACAAACAAAAACCTTCAGGCTTATGAAATTTTCCATTAACGTGTCTTCCCAGCATGATGATCCACATGGCCTACTGTTATTAATTGTCTCCATGTGACTAGACACAATCATTAGAATAAGATGGTAATTATAAGGTGGCTTTTATCCTCGTGATTCTTTGAAAATTTGCATCATTATGTATTTGCATCAGTCTTAGGTGACTAACAGGTCAAAAAAGAGAATGTAGCTGTTCAGGCAAAGATCATTCTTCTGTGATTATACAGAACACTCCAACAATTCTACAACATTTACCGAATAAATGTATTTTCTTCAATAGTTCATCAATCTTGATCTTAATTTTAAACCTAGAGGTTTTGTAAACAAAAGTGGCCCATAATGCCTTATAGGAGGGGAAAAATTCCCAACTGCATTTGACAAAAATTTCAATGTGAATTTAAGCAATTTATTTAACTAAATCAACATCATAATCAATAGAAAAGCAGTTATTCAGCTAGAGTTCCTACTGAGTTGAGTTCAGTGCAGCCCAAAGTTTGCTGTTAGTAGTCATGCACATGTAAATGGACATAAATACAAAGATGGTAGCACCATATTCCCTTAACTGCCTTCCAGTGGCAAAAGTTCAATATACCCTTAAAGAGATTATTTTTATTCACCAAGACACCAATCTCACTTAAATACCGATGTCTTCTCTAAAAATCTTCCTATCCCACATTTATCTGTCCAGATAATACTTATGAATTCTAGCAAGGCCACAATGTAATTAAAAATACAGTAAGCTAATTAAGTTCAAGTGGAGGGTCTGAAAAATTTGAGAGATATAGGGAAGATTCAGCATTCTGTTCAACTGATAGATTTGTGAGTTCTTCACCCCTCCCTCACTATTTGTATTAGCTCTATCAAATAAAAAGCTAACAAGCTGAACAAAAAGCTATCACTCAGCATTAAGAGGCAGGAAAGAGGAAAAATTAGTAATTATTAAACAGGCTGTTTCAACTCTGAATGAATATGTGCACCAATATTTAACTTCAGATCTAAACTAAATATTAAGTCATTAAAACCTAAGAAAGGGGTGGTCTGCCTCATGCTAGAAGATAAATTTGCCCATATTCCTGTGTGTGAACATGATTTAGACTAGAAGATGACCATGACTTCATTCAGAAGTCAAATTGTAGGTTGACTATAATCTTCACTGATGTATCTTGGGAAGATATTCAGCACAGACATGAATGCAACAAATGAAAGGAAGGATATAAGCAGAGGGACTGCAGACTGTAAAGCCATTTGTAGTTATCTCAAGTTAGAAAGTGAATTTAAGGGAAGAACTTTCTCTTCCTGACTTCTATAGGTGATAGCTTTCTTAGAAACTAGAATTTTGGTTAGGTGGAGACTTCTTTTGTATCACATAGCAGGTCTGTCTTGTTTCTTCCCACTAGTCACTTTGCTCTTTGGAAGGGTCTAATGTTTTACAGTTGTGTCTTTGAAATGTGTTTTGAATAAAGCTCCAGCCAAGAATGTTGTGTATGTCATTTGTGGGGAAAAGCTAAAGACTGCAGGAGCCTGCCATGGTTATGTAACTTGCTTATTTTTATATCTGTTAACTACTGCTTTTGTTAATAAAGTTTATAACAAAAAGTTTTATAGATTTATAAAAAACTAACAATTTTAAAAATCAGTCACATATTTTGGCATTTTATATGAAGGTTCAATTGTACAAATTTTGCAAATAAAAAACCAAAATCCCAGATGATTAACAAAATATGTGTTTATTTAAACATACAAATAAATAATTTTTAAGGGCTTTTTACTTAGAAAAATCTGAATTTAATATTTGTCTTGTGAGACTTAGAAATCTGAGCCATGCCTTTGGAACCCTTAATGCACAGCAAAACAAAGAGAATGAGAATGGAGTTTCCAAAACTGGAAATCATATAGGATGACACTTGAGACAATAGGGATATTTCCCAGAAAACAACATGAAAAGGTATAAACTAAGCTAGGACAGACTGTACCCTTTTTGTTTCACGCATTCATCTCGTAATCTTTGAAAGCCTAAAGATAGATCAGAAATTATAAATCTTGTCAATATGTCCCACACAGTATTTGGATTGACAGAGCAATGTGACTGTTTTAAGAAAATGTAAATCCAACATGAAGCAAACATTTATGTTATCACTAACTGGACAAGTCTAAATAAATCAACAAATTTTCAGGCATTGAAGTACTCATTTTCCATCTTAAAATGAGTGAACCATGACTCAAAATGTCATTTCTGGAACACATTTCTTTATCTCAGCACATTAAGACACTTAGGGATGCTCCACGGCTACTCTGAAAAGGAATATGGACAGTCCTGACATAAAAAATGCATGCTAAAATAAGAACAAAAGCAGACCCAGTGTGCCAAAAAGCCAGTGTTGTCATTATCACAAACCCACAAGGTTTTCAGTATGTCACTACTTAAATCAGAGACAACCAGGCTTGGTTTATTGGCAGGACACTATGCTGGAATCTGAAGAAAAATATCTACTTTAGAGAAAATGGACCACATCTCAGTTGCCATAATTTTCCATATCTAGACACGACTAACTCATCCCAGTGTGCTATATTAAGCATGACACAAAAGCCAGCCTGCTGCATCAGGACTGGAGCATTCCACAGTCAAGAATCCATCTTCCTCCAAATTACTAATCACGGTTACGTCGTGGAGCATTTTGGACTTTTTTCAAAAGGTAGGGTTTTGAATAGCATATAGGTACACTCACACCATCTTGAATTCATAAATAATCTAATAATTTCTTAGAGCACTTTAAATCCCAAGCCATAACTCAGTTTTCATTGCTAAAAATATGTCTGGATTTGTATGAAATAGTTAAAAACTCATGATAAATTTAGATGAGAAGTTACAGATTTTATTCAGGTTTGCAGTAGCTGTGTGGAAATTCTTTCTAATATAACTTTAGACAGAACAAAAAAAAACCCTCAAACCTTTAAAAAAGTTTCTGGAAATAGCAAACATATGATTTGCTTGACTCATTTCTATTTTAAAAATTAAAGTATATATTACCCATTTCAAACAAAAGCAGACTACTCTAGAAACTGGGTTTCACAGTCATTTTCAACCTTTCAAAGACTGGTCAGAAATGACCTCAATGTATTCACAGTAGAAGAGCAAACAAAATAAAACACCACCACCAAGGTTCCAAGTTACTTGAATAACATTAAAATTACCACACAGCTAATAATAAGGAATTATTTGTTATGTATGACAAATCATTCTTTATTGAGGTAACCTCAACTAAAACCCATTTAAATGCCTCTGCCTTTTCTCATTGTTCATGTAAGGGTTATAATTCAAATTGTGTGGGATGAAGGAGAGGCAGGTTTGTCCCAGTGCAATGATAACCTGACATACTGAGAATGAATCTTAGGCAAATAGATAGACTATTTATTTTGTCTTCCTTCATATTAACTTTCCATTTTCCTTTCTACTTCACAAATTATGCCCATCCTGTTAATTCCTGCCTCCCCAGATCTTTCACCTACACCCTGAACTGTTAATTCTATTCTCCCTGAACCCGACTTTCTTCAATCCTTCTCCAAAACTCATTTCAGTTGAAACAGCACAAGATCCCTCCCAAATATAAACTTTTTTTAACTAAAAAGTGTCAGCACACGCACATGATAAGAATGTGTCATCATACTACCACATTCTTGACAAGCCCTCTAAAGTTTTCCCCATAACCCCTCTGTCTAATCCCTTTTTCCATCTGATCATCATATTTGTCTAATAATAGGTTGCAAAATCTTCGGGTCAGGGATTTTGTCCTTCTATCCATTTCTGTACAGAGTTAAGAGTTAAGCACACTCATCAACCATAATCACTGAATAATGAGGCCTCCTAAACTTATTTGTCCAGTACTGGAATGGAGTACAAGCTTCTTAACACAGACCTTGAATAATAATCAATGTATTTCATAATGTAAGTATCAATACCTAATTTACACCTTTGAGAATTTGGATGAACTTTTAGCTTCCTATATAAAATCTCTTGATAACATCATTAAAGTTTCAAGCAACATAAAATACAAAAAATTTCGATAATGACTCACATCAAGGTACGATAGAAAGATCTACTCCAATAAACTCATATTTTATCTTGGATTTAACACAGCAAGGAAAGACAAAGTGAAGGTGCATTAGAGGACAATGGCTTTAACTATAAAACGTACCTTCAGTTAGGACAATGTCTTGTTTATTGCCTTAAAAATAATAAGTAATGGTAGTATAGAGAATGAACCTAGCCTACATCAACAATAGTAGAGGTTAGATAGGGATGAATATGAGTGGAAGTTTTTTAAATATTAAGGGAAATATTTCCAAAATGAACAGTTTATGACCTACCTAGACAAGTACTATTTGTCTGCCTTCAAATAATTTCTACCTAATACTCACCTATCTATGACTGATTTAGATGCTGAAATCTTTAGGAGACAGACCATGCTAAATAAATTTTAAAAAAAAGTAATAAAATCCTAAAATCATAGAATGGTTTATGTTGGAAGGGACCTTGAAGGTCATCTAGTTCCAACCCCCCTGCCATGGGCAGAGATACCTTTCATTTTACCAGGCTGCTCAGAGCTCTGTCCAACCCTGCTTTGAACACTTCCAGGGATGGGGAATCCACAACTTCTCTGAGCAACCTGTGCCAGTGCCTCACCACCCTCACGGCAAAGAATTTCTTCCTCACAGGTAACCTGAATGTGCCCTCTGTCACTTTGAAGCCATTACCCCTTGTCCAATCACGACATATCCTTGTCAAAAATCCCTCTCTAGCTTTCTTGCAACCACTTTAAGGTACTGGAAAGTGCTATAATGTCTTCTTGGAGCCTTCTCTTTTCCAGGCTGAGCAACTACAAGTCTCTTAGTGTGTCTTCAAAGGAAAATAAATCTTCACTGCAGAGAATTAGATGATGGAGGCTGCCTCTAGCTCAGTTACAGGGCAACATTTCCAGCAATACGCAATATTTATAATGTTTTCAATCATTGAAGCGATATTCATGTAATACTTTCAAGCTCATCTTATTAAAACTAAACCAGTTATCCACAGTATATGGGCTCATCGAGGCTCTAGGCCTCATTATTGCCTATCATATAATATGTAAATCATGCCTGACTTAGTACTGCAGCTGTACATCCAAAAGGAAAATATACAGTAACATGTTCCCTTGGGATAATATGTATGAACTGGAGTTCTGCCTCATTAACCCGATATCTGAAAGGTTAAGGTGGGGGGGGGGGGGGGGGAAGGGGGGGTAGGGCGGTGGTGTGATTATTCTCACCATAACTTTAAGAGGGTTTTTTCAGGGTGTACCAACACAGCTGTTGCGTATAGGTGTCATTGCCCTCTACTGGACCACATCAAAACATGTTTATCTCATGGGGCTGATGAAATTTTCCTCAATTAAAAAAAATGAGAAAGGTTCACACTGTTAAATATAAAAAGCATATGAATTTGTTCTTTCACTAAATTCTAATGGCTTAAGTGGATAATTTACAGAAGCACAAAATCCAAAAAATTATATAGCTGGAAAAACCTTAAATGACCACACAATTCAGTCTCCGTGACTATCTTTGATGTATATAGTCACACCTATTACTTTTTTTCCCTCTCTTGACTTACAGACAAGCTGTGCTCTTCTGCAACCAGCATTGTAATTTGATGTTATGATTCATCATCTGCCACTCATTATGTCATCATTGTTTGAATCTTCGAGCCACTGAATCCTTGCATCTTGTGCATAGATTCTCTCAGCAGTTTGCCCTGTTATTTTCATTCTGTCTCTTCAGCAGCATGTTTGATTTCTGCTCATCTTCAGATTCCATCCAAATGACTAGATCAATAATTGCTGTTGCTGCTGCTTGGGTTTTAATTTGCCTTTGGACTTTTGCCCTGTGGGCTTTCGAAACTCATTTAAACCTCTTTTTACTATGTTAATGAGTTTGTGCCCCAAAATGACCTCCTTGTCTGAGGGACACTCTCTATCAACCATTCCTCTGACATGAAAGACTTTAGAAAAGGAAGATGAAGATTTTACAGGCAACATCTTCAGCTGCAACCAAATTCCACAGGTTTAAGAACATTAAGTTTTGGGCAGAATATAGGAAAAGATTTCTCACCTCCTGCTCTGATTTGTGAAAGTAGACATGAGGTTTAATTTGCATAACCTTTGATTTGACCAGACCTTAAGAACTACAAAATTTTAAATTCCACAGATTTGAGTTGGCATGGAACAAGTATAGCCATTTCTCGAATAATCAGTTTTCCTTACAATTTCAAAAAGACAAGCATGGTAGGATATGAGTCTTTTCTTCTGATACCTCTAAGGTTACAAGAGTACTGTAGAGCTGTTATGTGAACAGTCACGCAATAACTTGCATACTGGGAGACAACACTCAAAAATCCATAGCATAATTCCTAATTTTTGTAGGATAGTTGTACACTGAAAATGGTTTCTTCTTTACATAGGTGTCTATATGTGTGCTCTTGTAGCGGGTTGGGTTTGTAACTGGGCGGAAACACCAATATAGTGTAGTGGTTTGGTCCAAAATACTCATTACTGTTTACCTTCTGTGAGATAAGAATTAGGAGGAACGCAAAGCAGGCACCAAACTTGAAAGAATATAAAGAAGTTTATTAATAGACCTAAAAGAAGAAAAAAAAAAATTATGCCACACCTTCAAAACTCTTCTCCTCCCCCCACCTTCCTCCCTTCTCCCACTGACAATGTAAAAAGACAACCCTTGAGATGTTCAGTCTGTTTACCACTTCCAAATAACTTTGTTCAGTCCATTTAGGAAGAGGAGTCTCTCTGCTCGCATGTGAGTCCTTTCCCCCAACTTGCAGCTTTTCCCACAACTGCTGTCGAGGGTCCATTCTTGAAGGTTTTTGGGATACAATTTTAAGGTTGAGCCGTTCAGAAACAAAAGTTCTCTTCACCCATCTCTGGCAGCATTTCATCTCTAAGAACAGAGGCCCTTCTCCTTCCCTGGGAGCAAAGGGTCCTCCTCATCTTCATCTTTAGGACTATCTCTGGGAGCATCTCTAGGAACTGAGGTTTTCTCCTTTCCCATTTGGAGCAAAAGTCCTTATCACTTCCATCTCTCCCTGTCCAAACTTCTCATGAAATTACAGCTGCTTCAGCATCTGCCTATCTCAGTGCACGTGCTTTTGCTTACAAGTTGAATTGAACACTCCACCCCCCATACCTTCATGAAATTACAACGGGATACTCTGATATATCATAGCTTTACAACCGAATTTCAGCTTTAAGCATCTCCTCTTTCTCTTCCCTCAGGTTTTCAGCTCTTCACAGCACTAAAAGGGTAAATCTCACCTAGGCCTTGCAGCTGGAATGCGGCTTATCGCAGTGGAGAGGGGGGGAGCCGAGCCGCTCTGGCTGCCCACAGCAGGGCTGGGTGGGGGGGGGGAGGGGGAGGGGTTCTGCGGGTGGAACAGGGCCCATTGGCCCCAGGATGGCCGTGGCCTGGCCTGGCCTGGCCTGAGCAGGGCCTGGGCCGGGCCCACTGGCCCTCTGCACGTGGCCCGCAGCCACCTGTCCCAGCACCGGAAACGGGAATCGAGAGGCTCTGCCTCAGAGTTTCCTACTCTTAAGTGTGGATCACAGAGGCGGTCACAACTTTAAGTGGCTTAAAGAATTGTCCCTATTCAAACTGGCCACTGAGAGGTTCTGTTAGGTCATAGAGGAAGCTGTAAGCACCCCTTTGCAAGGACATCACTTCCGGGACTATGCTTGCTAACCCATGACAGCTCTGGAAACAATTCTGTCACATGGTTTCCACTTGTTTTCCTAGTAGGGAAAGTCTATAGACAAATGTGAAAGGCAATCTTGTGTATGCTGGTGGCCAGATCCAATAGAATTCTCTGGAAACAATACGTTCATGTTCTCACACTAGACTAGAAAATGTTCTCTGTATCTGACCTTGATTTTCAGTTTCTGATTGACCTCTTCAAAACTGGCTCACCTATTTAAACAATTAGTTACAATTAATCTAAAGTACCATTTCCAGTACACTAACCCTCATCTACTGCTGAGTATGATGAAAAGGAATCTATATTTTTGCAAAGTGTAGGTGTGACAATGAACAAAACTAACTACTTTTCACACACTTCATTCTTCCAAAAATTCTGGCAATTAATTCAGATGTTACTTACACTACTTACTTAGAAGCTCTCTCTGAGTGATGACTTCCTAATCAAAATTTTAATACAAAATAATTAAAAAAAAAAAAAGAATCTGCTCTCATTTTTCAGGGGAAAACACCAGAATTTGCCTCTCTTATTTCTACTGATAAAAATCACACTGAAAATCATCACTTTGAAAAGCAGGGCTGTATGATTTACACAGTAAAGTTCCCAAAAAATAAAGAGTTTTAGACTTTGGCTCTGATTTAAGTTTCCTCAAAATTCAGAAATGTTGAGATACAGAGGTTTTATTCCTGTTTATCTCTAATTGAAAACAGAATGAAAATTTCCCAATATTTCCATCAGGCAAATTCACTTTATCATGAACATTGAAAACAGTCTCAAAATCAGGAAGATGACACACAATAACACCAAATTAAAATGAAATGGATTAAAAGTTCACTTTACATAAACAGCCAAAGCTTCTGAAAATTATCCAAATTCAGATCAGCAAAATAGGAACTGATGCCTCATGAGCTCAGGCTTTCAGCTTGTTTCTGCCTGGATCAGTATGAGGAAGAAAAATGTCAAAGTAAAGAGAAAGAAAAAAGAAATCTAACAGATACATAGCAAAATAATTACTAAATTAGAACTATTCTGTCTGTCTTTCCATATGATTAGATTTATAAAGTTAGTATTTTTAAGCAATTGCTTTTTCACTTACAGTGAAGAAGTCAGAGAGTAACTTAATGAATACTACAAACTACATGGAAAAGACTGGTAAGCAGAGCAGTCTGGAGTCTCTGGGAAGAGGCTCAGGTTGCCCTTTCTTTCAAAAAATTGACCTCAAGGTCATGCACTTTCTTTAGCTATAGTGGAACCCCATCAAATATGAATGTTTTATTGTATCCCATCCTTTCTGCAGTCCCATCAATGCCATGAGTTTGGTTCAATCTCCTGCATTCAGTGGACACGTCACATGCTAGGAGGCAGTCCTCCATTATTTCCAATGGGGAAGCTTCAACACTTTATACAAGCATCAATACAAAAAGGGGAATCAAGGTGTCATACATACAAACAAGACACAAGTCTATTCTTCCCTAAATTTTTGGATTATCTAAGAAATGATCCCTTTTTTTTCTTATTTCCTGGGTGATATCTATCCCAAGGCTTATAACATAGAGCTCTGTGATGGAAATACAAAGTCTGGAATGAATGAAGTATGAATGGAAATATCTGTGTGGGAAAGCACCAGAAGAAACTACAGTGAATGACATATACTGATATCTAAGGTGGTGCCTGACATTGATCAGACCTATAAACCTGGAGAAACATGCTATTTCCATGAAGACATGAAGGCCTGTTCTTCAGTGGGGACACAGCACAAATGAGTTACCAGTGGAAGACCTGTGTGGTGATAGCAGGAGTGAGGACATGAGGTTACAGCCTTTCATCTGTGCCATTCTTCTTCCTGCTGTCCCAAGAAGAAGCCAAGAGGCCATAAAAGTACCCAAAACTTGAGAATAAAAGCAAAAGCAATTTTGATTAAGACATGGGGATATTGAAATGACTTTAACAAAGGACCACCAAAATATTCAGTGTGGGAACACTTGCCCTCTGAGGAGGGGCTGAGCAAGCTGAACTGCTGCAGCCTGGAGAGGGTATGGCTCTGGGATGGGCTTAACAGTATCCTCCAGGGCCTGCAGGGACATTACCAAGAAAGTGAAACCAGATTTTTCACAGGGTTGAACAGCTGGAGGATGAGAGAGCAGGCATGAACTGAAGCTGGTTCATGGTTCAGGCTGGATATAAGAAAAAATTTTTTCCCCAAGAAGAGAGTCAGGCATTGGAACAGGCTGCCGAAGGGTGTTGTGGCAAATCCATGTCTCATAGACTTACGCAGCTGCAGGTTCCTTAGATGGTCTCAAACTTGATCTCCTACAGTGGAAGTTGTTCTCCATCCAAGCTTCTGCAACTTGGATGGTGTGGCTGGAATACTTTCTGGTGAAGACCAAGGCAAAAAAAGTCAGTGAGAACCTCAGCCTTCTCCATATCCCAGGTAACCACATCTCCTGTTTCCTTATGGAGAAGGCCTAGTCTTTCTTTTACTGGTTTACCTATACAAGCTTTAGTGTTAGCCTTGATGTCCCTGGCCAGATAGAATTCTATTAGATCTTTAACTTTTCTAGCCCGATTCCTGACTGCTTGGGCAATTGGTCTGTATTTCTCCAAAGATACAGGTCCTTGCTTCCACCTTCTGTAGGCTTGAATTTGTCCAAAAATTCCTTTTTCATCCATGCAGGCATCCTGACTTCATCTTTGTTGCGCTGTGCCACTCCTGAGTTGGAGGAGGTGACTCTTGAATATTTACCAGCTTCTTAGGGCCCCTCTTCCCTCCAGGGCTCTATCCCATGCTACTCTGCTGTCATGGGTTAGTAAGCATAGTCCTGGAAGTGATGTTCTTGCAAAGAGGTGCTTACAGCTCCTCTATGACCTGACACAACCTATAAGCTGGCTAGTTTGAATATTGACAAATTTTTAAGCCACTTAGAATTTTGACCGCCTCTGTGGTCCACATTTAAGAATGGACAAATTCTGAGAAGTGCCCTCTCTTGCTTCCAGCCGGGGGACAGGTAACTGGGCTGGGCCCATGCACAGCCCAGCGGGGCCTGCGGGCCCTGCCGGGACCTGCCGGGCCAGGCCACGCCACGCCACAGCCATTCTGGAGCCATGCAGCCCTGTTCCACCTGCAGCCCCCCACAGTCCTGCTACGTGCAGATGACGCGGCCCCCCACTCCAGTGCGGCCAAGATTCAGCTGAAGCTGCACCGCTGTCTGGCAGAGATCATGTGACCAACAGCGATAAGCGACATTCCAGCTGCAAGGCCTGGGTGAGATTAACCTTTTTAGTGCTGTGAAGAGCTGGAAACCTGAGGGAAGAGAAAGAGGAGATGCTTAAAGCTGAAATTCTGTTGTAAAGCTATGATGTATCAGACTACCTGTTGTAATTTCATGAAAGCATGGGGGGTGGAGCGTTCAACTTGTACTTGTGAGCAAAAGCACCTGTGCTGGAATAAGCAAATGCTGAAGCAGCTGTAATTTCATGAGAAGTTTGAACAGGGAGAGATGGAAGTGATGAGGACTCTTGCTCCAAATTGGAAGGAGAAGACCTCAGTTCCTAGAGATGCTCCGAGAGCTAGTCCTAGAGATGAAGATGATGAGGACCCTTTTTCACCCAGTGTAGCAGGTTGGGTGTGTAACTGGGCAGAAACACCAATTTAGTGTAGTGGTTTGGTCCAAGATACTCATTACTGTTTATCTTCTGTGAGATAAGAATTAGGAGAAATACAAAGCAGGCAAAGAATATAAAGAAGTTTATTAATAGACCTAAAAGAAGAAAAAAAAAATTATACTACACCGTCAGAACTTTTCTCCTCCCCCCACCTTCCTCCCATCTCCCACTGATAATGTAAAAAGACAACCCTTAAGATGTTCAGTCTGTTTACCACTTCCATAATAACCTTGTTCAGTCCATTTAGGAAGAGGAGTCTCTCTTGCTCATGCTATGAAAGCATTATCACAACAAGACAGCCGCCCACTTCCAAATATTGTTCAGTCCATTTAGGAAGAGGAGTCTCTCTTGCTCATGCTATGAACACATTATCACGAGACAGCCGCCTGGGTTGGTTCTCTGCTTGCATCATGTGGGAGTCCTTTCCCACGACTTGCAGCTTTTCCCACAACTGCTGTCGAGGGTCCATTCTTGAAGGTTTTTGGGATACAATTTTAAGGTTGAGCCGTTCAGAAACAAAAGTTCTCTTCACCCATCTCTGGCAGCATTTCATCTCTAAGAACAGAGGCCCTTCTCCTTCCCTGGGAGCAAAGGGTCTTCATCATCTTCATCTTTAGGACTATCTCTGGGAGCATCTCTAGGAACTGAGGTTTTCTCCTTTCCCATTTGGAGCAAAAGTCCTCATCACTTCCATCTCTCCCTGTCCAAACTTCTCATGAAATTACGGCTGCATCAGCATCGGCCTATCTCAGCACAGGTGCTTTTGTTTACGAGTTGAACACTCCATCCCCCATATCTTCATGAAATTACAACGGGATACTCTGATATATCATAGCTTTACAACCGAATTTCAGCTTTAAGCATCTCCTCTTTCTCTTCCCTCAGGTTTTCAGCTCTTCACAGCACTAAAAGGGTTAATCTCACCTAGGCCTTGCAGCTGGAATGCGGCTTATCGCAGTGGAGAAGGCGGGGAGCCGAGCCGCTCTGGCTGCCCACAGCAGGGCTGGGGGGGGGGAGGGGTTCTGCGGGTGGAACAGGGCGGCTCCAGGATGGCTGTGGCCTGGCCTGGCGTGGCCCGAGCAGGCCCTGGGCTGCACGTGGCCCGCAGCCACCTGTCCCAGCACTGGAAACGAGAGAGCGCTGTGGGGGGTGGGATCTATTCTTAAGTGTGGATCACAGAGGCGGTCACAACTTTAAGTGGCTTAAAGAATTGTCCCTATTCAAACTGGCCAGCTGATAGGTTCTGTCAGGTCACAGAGGAAGCTGTAAGCACCCCTTTGCAAAGATATCACTTCTGGGACTATGCTTGCTAACCTATGACACCCAGGGAAGGGGGAGGGCCTCTATTCTCAGAGATGAAAATGCTCCCAGAGATGGGTGAAGAGAACTTTTGTTTCTGAACGGCTCAACCTTAAAATTGTACCCCAGTAGCTCAAGATTGGACCCTCAAAAGCAGTTGTGGGAAAAGCTGCAAGTCATGGGAAAGGACTCCCACATGATGCAAGCAGAGAACCAACCCGGGCGGCTGTCTTGTTGTGATAATGTCTCCATAGTATGAACAAGAGAGACTCCTCTTCCTAAATGGACTGAACAAGGTTATTATGGAAGTGGTAAACAAACTGAACATCTCAAGGGTTGTCTTTTTACATTGTCAGTGGGAGACAATGTAAAAGAGAGAGAAAAGAGGGAGACAGGTGTGGGGAGGAGAAGTGTTCTGATGGTGTGGTATGATTTTTTTTTTCCCCCCCTTCTTTTAGGTCTATTAATAAACTTCTTTATATTTTTTCAAGTTTGGTGCCTGCTTTGCATTTCTCCTAATTCTTATCTCACAGAAGGTAAACAGTAATGAGTATTTTGGACCAAACCACTACACTAAATTGGTGTTTCCACCCAGTTACAAACTGAACCCACTACATCTACCAAGCAGATCACCAAAGAGGCCAAAGTCTGCTCTGCTGAAGTCCAGGGCAGTGAGCTTGTTGTGCATCCTTGTTGTTGCCCTAATGATCTTGAACTCCACCATTTTGTAGTCAATGCAGCCCAGGCTGCCCTTGACCTTCACATTCCCCACCAGGTCCTCCTTGATGGTGAGAACAAGGTGCAGGATAGCACCTCTCCTTGCTGGCTCCTCTAACCCTTGGAGAAGGAAGCTACCATCAATGCATTCCAGGAACCTCCTGTACTGTTCCTCCAACAGATATTGGGTGGCTGAAGTCCCCCATGAAGCTCTGGGCTTGTGAACATGAGGCTGCTCCCATTTGTTTCTATAGAGCCTCATCTATTTGGTCCTCCTGGTTGTGTGGTCTATAGCAGATCCCACTATAATGTCACATGTCCTTGCTCTTCCTTTAATCCTGACCCATATATTCTCCTCATCCATTCCCAAATGGAGCTCCATGAACTCCAGCTGGTCATTGACACAAAGGGTGATACATCTTCTTACCTCCCCTGCCTGCCTCTCCTAAAGAGCCTGTATCTTTCGATTCCTACCAGAGGTGACATCCAGCTTGCCAATAAGGTCAACATTTGAACTCTTATATAACTTTAGCTCATATGGAAAAACAGCGAACAATACTCATGTCCAGTTTTCAAACAGCAAAACTGAATAAAAAGGGAAAGGAATCATCACAGCTTTTCTGAGAAACTGAAACTGTAAAGGAATGTACAAAAAGACCACCCTGTTCTGAACATCTTCTAGCTAACACCAGACATAATTAAAGTGAGGCAAAAGAGAAGATAAAATAATTTGTCCAAAATTGTCTATACTTCAATTTACTGAAAACTTCTCCATAGTTTAAAGATGAGGAGTTGTAAGAACTGTGATGGAACAGAAGTAAGTTTTAGAAGATATGGCTGGGTCAACTGCTTCTGGGAGCATAAGAATATATATGGACCTGGCCTGGCACTGTGAGAAGCATGTGACACACTATATCAGGCAGCAAACATCAGAGTGCTCATTAACAAAATTCTGCTTTAAAGACATTTGCAGAGATACCTTTTGAACATGTCTGAACAACCTTTGACTGATCCCAATCAACCAATCTTGGTCTTAAACATTTTCTGAAATCAAGACAGTGAAAGATTTGAGATGTACATAACTTGGAACTTACAGGAATGGATGGAACAGAAATGTGCAGGAGCAAAAGCAGATAAATATCAGAGACGAACTGAGCTTGGCAGAACAGATCCTTAAAAAGGAGAATTGTACTGACAATATCCCTAATTTCCAAAGGGCCTATGTTTAATAGTCTGTGCCTTTCAGACATATACTGAAGATTCAAAACATGAATACCAAACATAAAATCTGATGATGTTTTGTATTTCAGGTTGTGAATGAGCATACTTTTCAACAGTGTTTTAGAAACTTTTAGTAGGTGTTTTTTTCTAAAATGAACAGGAAAGTAAAAAAAAAAAAATCACCATTTACTGAATGATCCTTTTGGAGAACAGATGAGATCTATAGCAGTGATTTTTATCTGCAGTGTAATTTATTTTATTTCCAATTTTATTTGAGTGCATTAATGAAGAGAATGACTTAACAAGAAAAATGATGGAAAGAAAATTAAAGCCAAGTTCTAGATGTGTAATAGCTTGTTTTCTGACAGCCTGCTTTTGAAGCAGATCAGCTTATGAAAAGATTTAATATTCTTTAAGACGACAACTGAAAATGTTGTCAACACCTTCCCTTTCTAGTTGATGGGTTTGAGACCAAAGAGAAGTAAAGACCATTCAAATACTCATGGCGGAAGACAGGAAATACGATGACAAGATGGAGAACTACATTAAGCAACACAAGGGAAGTAGACTGTGGTAAGACAGAAAACAAATATGGCTACCTCCACAACAGGTGAATGAGATGGACAGAAACTAGATCACAGAAACTAGAAATACAAATGAGTAAAAATTGAGGTAATAAATGGGTGTTGAACTACTGCTATAATATAGAAAGAAACCAATCCAGCTGTGAAGCAAAATTTTTTGTGTTCTAAAACCCTATGTAAACAGGTAAGATTAATAATATGGATAAATTAAAGCCTCATCATCAATACCTTATACAGCTCCCTTTCAGAGCTGTTTTTTTATTCAAGGTTTTACTGCCCTTGACTATAAAAGGAAGGAAAAAAAAAACAAGGACAAGGAAAAAAACCAACCTTATGAAATCTTTCTCACTCTGCACAGGCTGTTAGAGAGTTGTATGTGTTCCCAGGTAAAGAGAAGATGGAATGCCAAAACCCCTGAGATCCACACAGCCCCTGGGACTGGCAGCAGCACAAGGCAAAGCACAGATAGGGGCTTTTTCCACATGGGCTGTGCACTGCAGTTGCTGTTTTCATATAGAGGAGAGGACGGCGATCACTTTTGCGCTCCCAAAATGTGTGCCACGACATTAATTTGGTCCCCTGCCACTATTTAGTTCTGGAAGCAAAAAACTGTGTTCCCTTTCTCCTCTAATCCAGTTGTGATTAAATATTGTCTGCTAAAATCCCAATTTTTCAGTACTGTCTAAAAATGCATAAATGTGGTAGCCCAGTCAAGAAGAGAAATCTTAAAGGTGCATCAGGAAAATGCAGGTTATGAAAGTCAAAGCTCTTGGATGAAATGAGATGAAGGTCACGGTGAAGAAAGAAGAAGATGAAGAAGAAAAGCAGGTGAAGCATAAAAGAATGGTTCCCTAGAAGGGGAACATAATGTTTTGTTTATTTGAAAATCTGGTTTTAAAGGGCTGGTGAAGGAAAGATATCAAAATTTTAGGGAACTTCTTTATTAGCTAGGGTTAATTTTATGTTAAGTTTTTGTACATTTAGATATTTCTAAAAAATTGCAGGTCTATATAAAAGTATGTAATAAGTATAACTAAATAAAATGTAGCTGTAAATAATGCACCTATGAATACATAAACATTGAGAGTCATTTTTGGAAAACAAAAGTCTGTACGTGGTTTACTGCAATATAGCAATGTATAAATGTGTAAAATATTTGGAAATATGAATTTATATCTTAGAATCATATTTTTAGATGGTAGAATTATAGAATCTTTGAGTCTGGTTAAGTACTTTGGGAGATCACTTAATTTAACACCCCTGCTCAGAGTAGTGTCAGCTAGAGCGAGGTGCTCATGGACAATCCCCAGATGGTTTCTGAATATCTTTACAATCAACCTTTTCCTGTGTTCAGCCACCCACACAGAAAAAGCTTTTTATTTCATTTAAAAGTAGTTTCTTGGTTTTTTCACCTGTGCCAAATTACCTCTTGTCCTGTCACAGAGCATCACTGAAAAGAGTTTGGCTCCATCTTCAGCCTACCTCTATTCCCTGTTAGGTCTTTATACACATTGGTATGATCCCATGAGCCTTCTTTTCTCAATGCTGTACAGTCTCAGCTCCTTCAGCCTCTCCTCATATGACAGATGTTCCCATCCCTTGCTCACCCTTGCGCATCAAAAATGTGTGATTTGACTTCTACTGGAGCAAAGCTAGACCAAAGCTTCATGCTCTTAAAATACAGCCAAGTCTTCCCCCAAGCAAGCAAAGAGTAAGACCTTACCCTGTCATCAGTCGCAGCACTTCCGGGAATAAACCAAGATTCTTCTCAGTGGAGTGTTTTACTTCAGAGACCAGTCATATTCTGCTGTCTTTCATCATCTTCTTTCAGATTGTGACTTGACTAATTTCTATAAGAAAATTTTAGTGACATGGATTGACTGTTGCAATGGAAGAGATTATTCCATGTCTAATGCAGACGCAATTGGGGGTTTTAGCTTTGGGTTTTTTTAACTGTCTTAATTAATAGTAAAGAAATAGAAGAATTCAGAGGTAAGTGGGCAGCTGGGGAAAGTTCATTATATCTCCATGATTTGTTTAGTGAATGCTCACATCTAATGCATTCCTATATAGTGGCTGATGTTCAGCATGAGGGGTGGACTCTACTTCACCTGCACTGAGGGCAGCCTTGCTATGGGGAATATAGTAATGGGGGATGTGTCTGGAGGGCCCCTCAGGCCAACCAGGCTCCAGGGAACTGAAGTTGCAGATGTCTCATCCAGTCACTGATTCATGTGACAGCAGGAACCACCACAGTCTTACACAACATGAGTAAGAAAGTATTGTTCTGAGCATATTCAGCACTGCAAGCTCCACAGAGGACTGAAATACAGAGATATTTCTTCTGTGAGCTTCAAAAAGTCTCTGACAGGAGGTAAGCAATCACCAGGAGCACACTCACACTCATTACAGCATTTCTACCTGAAACTTTGTATGTCAAAGATATTTGAGGTGTCTCCACACACTATGACAGGGTTTCCCAAAAAACACTACTAGGTTTAAGGCTCCTGATATATTGCTTAACAGAACTGCAGGCATGGAAAAAGACTTCCTCATGAGGGGAAAAGGAGGGGTAGACACTGATCTCTTCTCTGCCTGGTGACAGAACCTGAGGCAAGCGCCTGAAGATGTATCAGGGGAGGCTTACATTGGATATTAGGAAAAGGTTCCTCACTCAGAGGGTGGTTGGGCACTGGAACAGCTTCCCAACGAAGTGGTTACAGCACCAAGCCTGGCAGAGCTCAAGAAGTGTTTGGACAACATTCTCAGGCACATGGTGTGACTCTTGGGGATGGTGCTGTGCAGGGCCAGGAGTTGGACTTGATGATTCTTGTGGTCCCTTCTAACTAAGCATATTCTGCGATTCCGTGATTCTGAATTATTTTATTGAATTATGGTTTTTATGCCCCAAAATTCATCTGCAAAATGGGGACAACAGTAGGTTACATCCCAGCAACTAAATACAAAATCTCTCAGTAACATCCTGCTTTCAGGACCAGAATGACTGTTCTTCAGAGTGACAGTACAGGGCACAGGCTGCCTGCTTAGTGGAAGTCTGCTTAAAGCATTCACCAAACCCTGGCTAGCATCTGCTAATACACAAGAGAATTTCTTGGGCCAATCTCTAAATGCTGCAACACTGACCACTTAAATCACTATGGAGAAAACAGCAAATAGAGAGCCGAAATACTTGTCCCAGTCTTCCTTCCCCTCCCCTCCCCAAGACTCTGAGAGGCATTTTGCTCAGAAATGTTATGTGGGACATAGAACTTCTTTAATTAAAGATGACAATTCAAGTGAGGCAGAACGGGATATTATATTGCCCATCTTGCCATTTATAATCTTGAGAAGGTCAGTCATAATTAGAGCTGTGTATTCTAGAATTCTGGGGTGGGGGGGGGGGTGGGAGAGAGTGTCAATATTTAGTATTTGATTGAAGAGTGGTTTAAAGTAAGGTTTTCTTTAATAGATTTCACCTTTCCTATTAATACCCATCAGTTGCAGTGATGGTTGCATGCAAGAGCACATTTGATCAGCTATAGACTTCCTCATTGCTGAGGTAAGCCAGAAAACCCTCCTGACTGCAGCAGAAATGTTAGCAATAATCCTAGAGAAATCATATGTTGCCAGGACTTAATGGCTGGCTCTCTGATTAACAACCTGAGGTAAACAGAGGGCAGTTAATAACATAAACCACTGTGGATTGTAATATCAATAATGCCATGAAATGACCAACTTTCGAAGGATTATTGCTGATATAAAGCATATTCAACAACTTATACTAACAATGTTATATATTTAAAGGAAGAAGGATGGGCTGGATACAACATCAGTTGTTCCACACCATTAACAACCACATTTTTCCTTCCAGAATACAGCTCTTTTGGTTATGTTTACAATTTTACTTTTGGATCGATGCAAACTTCATAGGGCAGGATTCTTTCTCTGCTTCTCTCACGGCA
Organism: Corvus moneduloides; assembly: GCF_009650955.1. NCBI lineage: Eukaryota > Metazoa > Chordata > Aves > Passeriformes > Corvidae > Corvus > Corvus moneduloides. The sequence continues at coordinate 151,002,103 of NC_045476.1, forward strand.
GTAAGAAATGCCAGCACAGTCAATATACAGAATTGCCTGGCTCAGCACCAGAGGAGATAGTGCTAATCAAAGTAACAGCAGCAGAACTTGAACCAGCCCTTAGAAGGAGAAGGTATTACAGACTAATTCATTAATCTGTTAAGCCTCTGTGTCAGCGAGAAGTATTCTTTTTAGCTGAGTGTCCTTAACAGGATATATCAGGCTCTGATCTGAGGCAGATCAGTTTTTAAGTCCAGCAAAAACTCCTAGGACAGGGATCTGAAATGTAATAAAAACATTTGCTATAAAAATAGGCATCTGGGCATCATCTAAGTGATCTCTACTGCTGAATGAGCTACAATTGAGCTATGTCTCAGCAACTACAAAATATGCCAATTCTTTGCATTTGGATAAATGATCGCTAGAAAAATAAAAATTATATAACAGCAATTGCCTACTATTATTAGACACACACAAAATACATTGTGCAGTCTTTGCTAATAATCATGAAGCTCATCTCTCAATGTCCATAGCAGGCGTGACGACACCAGAAAGCAGCATGTGGGAAGTACACTCAGTGGTGGGACGCTCCGCAAGGCACAAGACAGTTAACCCATTCACCAGCAAGACAGTTAACCCATTCACCAGCACTCCCAGGTTTATAATATAATAATATTAGTAAGATTCTTCAAATGCTAAAGAATTCAAACTGAGTTAAAACAGTCCTATTTCATGGAAGAGCCAAGAAGCAACAGGTGTTTTGTCCCAGTCCTTGCATTCCGAGATAGAAAAGCACAGGCTGCAATGCCAAAATTTTGCCCCAGTGTCAAGTAAAATAGTTCAGATGAGAATTTAAAGGAAAAGCTGGGGTGGTTCATTATTTTACTTTAGTTCTGCTCATAAACCATGAGAACCTCTAGAAAGATGGATGAAATTTTGCTCATGCTTTTAAGACAAACAAAAGAACCCCTGCCTCTGTCTGACACCAGTGATGGAAAGTTTACACAAAAGGATTTTGTTCCATGAAGTTTTCAGTTACAAAAACCCCTCCACCAAAACAAACAAACAAAAAGTACTATCTTTTGGAATCTGGAAAACAAATTTGCATATGGCTGAAAGAGAAGAATAACAACTAGTATTCCAAACTGCATTCAGCAACTAAAAAAACATTGTTTTCCAAAATTTGCAGTAGCAGAAAACAGAGAAATTACTGGGATGGCAGTGGCAGAAAGAGAGAGAGGGAACCCTTCTAACAAACAGAAGCTATCACTGGTTGATTATTTTGGGGTTCTTAGTACCTTGCGATTTTTTTTTGGGGGGGGGGAGGGGGGGGTTCAGTTGTTTGGGGTTCTTTCCAAGGTATTTGAATTGAAAGATAAGGTGAAAGAAAAAAAAAAAACAAAAAACATTTTCCACTTTGGTACTTTTAATGAGAAAATGGAACATTTAGGTTCTGAATGAAAACTTTTATAAAACAAAATTTAAACAAATTAATGTTTCCTTTCATACTGAGTTACTCTGAAAGAGGAGGAGCATAATTTCTCAAGCAGCTCTACCAACAATGAAATTCTTCAGGATTTCACAACCTTGCTTCCTACTGTGTTTCCTCCAACTCCAGAGAAAAACAAATGCAAAGATTTGCAAAGCATTAATATAATGGCAGGAGTATGATTTATTGTATTATGCGTGATTTAGAGTACCATGTTTACTCCAAGCTGGTAGTTCATCTGCAATGGCATTATATGACTTTTCTCAGTAACAAGAAACAGTGGCAGGAAACAATTATATAGAAAAGCCCACTAATAAAGTCATGTAGCCTTTAAAACTAGGATGTTGTGGGGGCTAAGTTCACTTTACACCCCCCAAGTTACCCTAAAAGTGATCTCTCCCTACAACAGTGCTAGAAAGTTCTCCCTTTGTCTAGATTCTGCTGGTCACTGGCCCACTCCCCCCTTCTATCCCTTTTCCCATTGGCCCCTGTTATGTCACTCAACTTTGCCTCTGCCCCCTAGCCCTCAGACTATTGGTTTTGGATGCTCTGCCCGCCTTTGGGGGTTTTCAGGGTAAAACCAGCGAGGGCTTTTGGTTTGGTTGTTCTTACTTGCCTCTGCCGCCCTTTGGCTGTGTTGCCATTAAACGCCTCAGAACTGCATGCGGAGAACCCGTCTCGCCTCTCTGTCTCCGGTTCGTGCACAGACTGTGGGTGTGAGCGGCTGTTCGCGACCACCTGTGAAGGTGAGACTGTGTGCACACGTAGGTGCCGGGAGAGTGCCGCCTAAGGGTCTCCACGAGGGACCCAGTAGGAATAAATGCAGCATCGATCCACCGAAGCCTGCATTCAATTCTAGGAGGCATTAGTTGCTATATAAAAGTTAAATCAAATCATGCAGATCATGTAATTATTGTAATTACTCATTTTTCAAATCTTGTTAGGTATAAAGATTATTGAGACTTGCTAGGCAAACAGCAGGGATGCTAACAGCAGTGGCAGCTTCACATTATTTGACAAATTCAGAACTGAGCCAAATATTAGCCTTCCCTTTCACCACCGTTTACCTGATTAATTTGAACCTAATCAGCTCCTCCCTCTTTGATGCACATCAAGAATGGTTAAAGGGAAAACAAAAAGCCTTGCTCAAAAATGTGCCCTACTGAGCTTCTTGTGGCTCCTGTTGCCAAGGAAACTCGAGCAAATTCCTCTTGGATAATACCCTGAGCTGCTTAAGCCAGCCAGACTTCAACCTGGTATAAGGAAAGGGAACAAAGACTGAAAACAAACAGGACAACATGGTTGTAAAGCTCATTGGAGGGAGAGAGAAAAATGAACTACATGATAAAGCATCTGCTAGGAAAGAATATATTTCATTTAGGTCAAATCAAGGCTTTTCAATCTCTCTCTATTGTTCATCCAGTGGAGGAACCCGTTACTTCAGTCAAATGGAAGAGAAAATAAGTCTCTTGTTTCAGTTATTGAGTTGATGGTGTTACAAATCATCTGTCTTTTGGAAAACTGCCTGTTAGTATTCTCTGATCCTTCATGAAAAGGAAGCTGATTAAAATTATTAACAAAATTATCTTCCACTTTTTATTTTGAAGTGTGATCCTGGCTCAGAGAGGAACAATATCAGTAATTATCACTGGTTTAATCAGATGCCTTTTGTACGGTTTTCTCTCTTCCTCTTCCCTCCTCACTTTCCTATTTTCTGCTTTGTCTGATTCTAAATCTCAATGGTTTCATTAAATGTTTAGGGCCAAATTTTGGCACTCTGCAAAGCTGGCAAGAAAACAGGCATATATTAATGTTGCAAAAGCATCTTTATTACAAGCCCAGGTCCCAGCCAGACCAGACCCTGCACACTTCATATTCCTCCTCCACTGCATCATTCCCTGAAGGTGTCATTTGTTCCAGAAGCAAGAGTTTATGCATGGGTTGGGGCGCTGAGAGCCTTGTGTGCATTGTTTATAGACTGTGATGATCTGATCTTTGGGACCCACCCTTTCTATCCTCATCATCATTGTATGGAAGCACTCAACTGCCCTGGAATGCAGCTCAGTGGACACACCACAGTCACATGAAACACCATTCCTGAGCTGAGCTTTCAGTCTGAGGAGAAGGATGGCCAAGGTAGACAAATACCTGAGGTTGGACCACTGGCCCTTGCAAGGGCAGAACGAAGGGGTTCTGATCATCAGAGTGGCTCCCAAGAGCTGTCATACCAGTGTAAATCAGGTTTGCACAGATTTCAGAGGACTCTTTCTGATGTAATAGAAAACCAAATAAAGGCAATCCAGTCTCAAATCAATAGGAGAAACCTTTTGAACTGATGCCTTTTTCTGTCAAGCTCACAGACAGTCTGCAAAGCATGGAGTGATTACAAGATGGAAAGTAGTCAAGGATAATTTAGCTGCTACTTTGAATATTAGTTAAATATGAATGAACAAGTTTCTGAAAGTATGTTTAAAGTACACTTTTTTATAGACCTCTCTATGATCCTCTGGTACTGTGACAGAGGACTTCTGAGGATCTAGAAAATGAGGGGAGAATCACAGTCAGTTTGGAAGGGACACTGTAAGACAGCAGGGAACTGAATTGAACTGCTGAGGCTTTCCCAGCTGTCTTAAATAGTCCTTTGCCTTGTTGAAGCTGCAGTCCAGACTTGGCGTTTTACACCCTTGTGTTAATGTTATTTAAATAAATACAGAAAGTTTTTTTTCCCTTCTGAGTTTCCTTAAGGTTTTTTTAGATAGAAGATAAGAGGAAAACGAGCAAGAATGTGAAAGAAACTGTGTCAGAGAAGTGTTTGAGAGTTGGCAAGAAATCTTTGACGCTATTGTGATTGACCAGCTAAGAATGCAGCAAGAGCCAAACAGCCCTCTCTGTGGATTATTTCTGCACAGGGTATACGTGAGATTGTGCTTATGGAATTTTTGCCTGATCCTTCCATTGGGAAGATGGGATTTGCTCTCCACGTGGATAGGGAGGAAAGCTCTGATGTCCAAACCTTCAGTTCCTGGCAAACTTGAGTAGAATCAGAGCCGCCTATGCATTTTTAAATACATCATGGCTAATGCAAAACTCCCTCTGTATGAATGACAAGGGTACACCTTAAACACTCAATTGTCAGCAGATTTTGAAGTACTGGAAGCAAACTGTGTGTTTAACATAGCTTGAATATTGAGGTGGAAGTGTCCTGTATACACAAAAATATCTAATCTGTCTATGCAATAATATTAAGTGTTGGTTAAATACATCTATAATTAAATATATATATTTTTTAACATGTTTTTCTGCAAGAAAAACTAATCAGAAACTCAAAAGGGAAAAGGTATAGTAGGAGAGCTTGGTTTCTCTCTGTTTCAGAACTCAGTACATAACAATTTCTCAGTACATAACAATTCTGTTGTCCTGTGTGCTGCAGCTTATGAGACCTGTCAGGCTATGTTTGATAAGAATGCTCAGAAGGCATCCACAGTGATACCAAACTCATCCTATCTCCTCTGCCATATTTGGAAGCTTTCACTTCTCCAAGCCCTATGGATCTCTAAGTTACCAACAAGCTCCCATTAAAAATTCCTTGTGTGGCTTTTAGACAAATCTGGAGAAGGAAAGAAGTAGTACAAAAGAAGTCATTCTGATTTGATTGAGAAAGGGGAGCAGTGAGACCATCAGACTTTGCTACCTACAGTCTTTTATGTCCACAGGATCGGGAGAGGAATACTGTGCCCTACTTTCTGCCCATATTCTTTGGTTTTCATTATCTTGTGGATAAATCTTCTGGATTTTTAACTCTTTGTTGTCTTTCTGATGCTCTGAATAATTCCAAATTATTTGAAAAAACTTTCCAAATGGAAAATTGTATACATTTTCCATTTGGAATCAGTTGATTTCTTCCCTAGTGATTACAAAACAGAGTATTTTTAAAACTAGCAAACTTTATTTCAATAGCCTCTGAAATCCTATTCCATACCCTGAAGAGGATTCAAGGTACTGAGTTTAAACTGTAATCTACTCAAGGGATTTCACTGGGTGAAAAAAAAGTGTGCTGTACCTGAAGCCACCAATTAATTTCTCATTAATAACACCTGAAGGAAAACTGACAGTAATTGCCCCTGGCTCTTCTTCCTGGCCTACCTATTCGTACCAAGCTTTGCTAGTAACAGCAGCTCTGCACGGCTCTTTGGCTTCCTTAGAAGCAAATGGTGCTGCTGTATCTGGCCATCACACAGGTCATAATACCTCTTTTTTACTTAATAGGGTGCATAATATCTCTCTTTTACATAACAGGGTCATGCATGGGAAGCTTGAAGTACTGTTGAAGAAGATACTGAAATGTTCCGTTTTAATGGCTCAGGGCAGCTAGGGTAGCTTGCCTTTTTGTGACTGTATTTTCCCAGATGAACTGTTCTAAATTCAGCTTTAGAGGAACAGAAGGAATACCCTGAGTGGGGGAGATGTGCAGGAGCTGGTCACAGACAATGGGCCTCCTTTCTTCAAGACGTGACTGGAGATGCAGTCTCTTTGGGATCAAAATGTCAAACTCCTTTTGATGACATGAACTTTTCTGACATGTTTGAGGCACACAACATTTCCACTCCCTTACATGCAGAGAGAAACAGGAACAGAAACAACAAGGGACTTCTTTGTTGAAAATGAAAGAGGATAGGAAGGAAAGGAAACAAGAGATCCATTTTAAATCATTGGAAGTGTTCAGCTGTCAAGGGAAAGATGCTGTAAAAGGACCACGTAAAACAAACATTTTTACCCCAGTTATAAAAGCTCACGTAATCCTTCTTATAACTGGTGTACCTCAGAAACATGGTTTCTACATGCCTGCAGTATATGAACTGCTTAAATCTTGTTTAAAGCTTAAACCCACAAGCCTTTTGGGGAAAAGAACTGATGTGTCTTATTCATATAGGTACATATTCCTGGACACATATAGTCTGGAGTGGAGAGTGGAGATGGCATGGAACAGGGTGGGCAGTGGCAGGTTTCCTAACCTGCACAGCAAGCTCTTGAAGGGGTAGGTCTGAAGCATTATCTGACACCAGTGCACATCTAGTATCTGCAGTATTAATATGCTGTTTATATGTATTTATTGCTCCAGTTGGAAGTCGGAAGCACTGTTATTTAAGTGCTGTTTGTCTTCCTTTCACTTTACTACTGCAATCAGTGAGATTGATCTTAATTAAAAGTCTAAAGTTCAATGATAGTTTAAAAATGAGTACCTATAGCTTTGATGGCCTCTTGAAAAGGCTACCTGGATTTTGTTTAAAAAACGAGAATGCTGTAGTCTTTGCTTTATTTTGCTAATTAAGTTCTATTTCCATGCCTGACTTTAAGGGTTACCTTCTTATTGAAAACGTTTGTACGTGTCTCTGATAAGCTAATGCTGTACAGAAGTCCCAAGTGAATTCTCCTTGGACCCTGTAATGTGTTACAATCCAACACCTAATAACAAAGGTCATTTTTTAAAAGCATGCGACAACATGAAATAAAACTGGTACTTTTTAAGTTTACAACTGCATTATATGATTATGGATTTATGTAGAATTTTAATTTAGCTTAATGCAGCAAAACCAAATGTGCTTAAGGTGTTAAGCAAAACAGCAACAAAGGTCTTCTTTCCAGGTATATCTCCACAGTAATTTGCTCCTAAAAATACCAATCTCACTCTGTGTAGAAATTTAGCATCTATTTCAGTCATGTTTTTCATTTCAAATATGCTGTATACCCAGTGAATTAATGAAAATGCAGCAGATATATCAACTACACAAAGGCAAGATTCAGGCCAATGTACAAATGGCCTGTCCTCGTCTCAGAGAGGAAACATTTTAGAGTAAAGACTAAAATTAATGGAATTCCATGGTAAAGTTCAGGGAGCTATCTTTGTGCACATAGTTTTCCATCTTTACAAAAACCACCAAGGGCAAATTTTAGTAGCCACACATGGTCAAGATCCAAGTCCTCATAGCAAAGGATGACCCATTAGCACTAACCATAAATAGTTCTTTAGAGCGGATTACTCTTGTGATGGCAACACAGAACCGTAGAAGGTAAGCAACCTGTGTCCTCATTATTCTTCCAGTCACTGCCTTCTTGTGTGCTGGGGAACCACCTACCCTGTCTGGTCTGTTCAAACACTGGTATCTTTGTATAGTTTGGAGACTCTCATCTTTGCTCAGAGTCATGGCAGCCCATCTTAGCTTTTGTGTGTAAGAGAATTTCACGCCTGTTTATGATGGTGCAGGCCTCAACATCTTCTGTTGCATTTTTTGGATGTAGAAAGTATTTTAATTAATAATTAGGGTAACAATTCCTTCATCATTTGAATTTTGAGAAACATTTAACTATGTATGTCTTATTCAAGATGTCAGTATGAAAAGAAAATGCAAAATAGCAACTTGTACATTTGTTACTCATTTTTTCTTTAAACGATAATGTGGGTAAAACATCTTGTTTGTCAGTCATTTTATGTTTGAGTGAAATCAGCTACAGGAGAAAAAGCTGTATTGTGGATTTAGAAGTATCCAAGCCCATTTTGAGTTATACACACCCTTCTGGAAAATATTTTCAGTATTATTAACAGAAAAAAAAGTATATTTAAAGGATTTTTCCTCTCTTGTTTGAGAAATTTATATCCTTTTTGCATTTTGCATTTATGTACAAATTGAGATGTGTAGGATACTTCTGTAGGGCACAGCATAATTCTGTGTCATTTATTATGGATTTGTCTGGTCATGTGTTCAAAGTGAAGATGCACATAGCTTTCATGATGGGTATTGAGCCCAAAATATTAACACACTAGAATGTTTATGAGCAGTTATTCCATTTACTCTAATTGAACCCTGATGCAATGGTTTGGTGTTCTTCTTTCCTGCTGAAATATAACTGAGCATTCAAAAATACATTTTCTGGCATTTTGGGGCTGCAAATCAAGAGAAAGCTACAGTAAAACACAGTAACCATTTACTTGAAAATCTCAGGATCTTTAGCATCAAAATAAGAGGTATAAACATCTCGCTGATTGCTTAACAAAATAAAAGGTTAGAAATGCAATCCAGGGAGAAGGGGGTTCCATCATTCATCCAATAATAAAAAAGTTCATATATTGCATTATACTACAAATAATCATGAAAGGTTTTCTAGAACTGGTGCCATACACAGTAAGTGAAATGGATATGTACTTTTCCCCAGGAGGTCCATCTAATCTGAGAGACAGACATGCCTGTGTCATCCACAGCCAAAATAGCCAAAAAAATTATACCAGGGATATATTTTCTCAGGAAGGAAATTGTGCAAAAGGGCATAATGTGCACTCCATATATGTAGATCACATTCCAAATGGTGTATCCTGGGATGTCTTAGTTCAAGAATGTCCCACTGAGCATCAGCAAGATGGGCAGTCCTCTGATGGTACAGAAAATGAAAGGAAAAAGGAGCAAGAAAAAGAATAGCCAGCAAAGATTCCTAATCCCCCTGGTCCCAGCTTTACACCCATAGCAAATTGCAATGGTGATGCCTGACATGGATGCCCCAGGGCTCCGCTGGGCAGTGAGCTTAGCAGAGCTATACCCTGGGAAGGTCAGCCTCTAACTCGAGCCCTTTTTTCAGTTTCACTCAGCCTCCCATTCCTGTTTTATTGCAGGGCAGTATCACTAGTGCTGCAGCAAGTATGTTTTGGTATCTGTAGTAGACACTGCTGTATGTTTTCCCAGTAACAGGCAAGTAGGGACAAAGGTTCATCAGTGAGTAATGAATCAAATGCTAAGGTGGAGACAAGATTTAGTTGTTTAAACATAGTCATTGCAGGCATGTATCAGCCTTCCCTTTGAAATGTACTGAGCTACAGATGACAGGCAAGAAAATTTTGGATTTTTTCAATTTAAAGCTTGATCATATCAGCTGCTCCCAGTCTAAGCAGTTACAGGTTCTTTATTTTACTAATTATAAGAGTAATTATACCATTAGTTCTCAGAAAGTAATTTTAATAATTAGGTCGAACACAAAACGACTCCAATCTCATGACATACTAATTTAAATTGTTTGGATATTGTAATTTAGGAGGAGGAGTCAGTCCTAGAGTCATTTTGGGGATTGTAAGAAGGAAAATACAGCTGGAGAAATAACAGAAGATGAATTCTCTGTCAGAGACATTAGTTAAGTTGTTTCTTGAATGATGTTAAGTGAATAACATTACAGCTATTTGATAGTGATGACAGATAAAATTATCATGTATTGAAAAATATATTAAAGATTTGATTCAGAGGCCATAATTTTGACTGAGTATACCAACCCCCTTTCTCTATTACTATAGCAGAAGAAAACATTTTCAGTTCACCCATCTAATTTTCTTGAGAAATTAATCCATTCATATCTCTGCGTGATATATGCTGTTCTCAAATCCAGTTTCTAATCTTAGTTGCAACCTCATAAATCTTGAGCAAAATTTACAGCCACCAGGGAGCTTAGGCCACCAAAGCCAATTACATTGATGTAAAATCCATGTACATGAGATATTTGGGACAAAAGAAGAAGAGAAAGGAAAATGAGAGACTATTTAGGCCAGGGCAGGAAATTAAAGCAATGTCAAAATCATTCCAGATGTGGCTTCTAGCAGTCTACCTTTATCGATACCTCTATCCATCTACCTCCAGACATTTGTCTTAGATTTCATGCCAGTGCATTTTTAGGAGTATTTTTCATGATAGTATGTCTGAGTATGAGCAGGGTCCTAGGTATTGCATGGCCCTGGTCATTTTCTGCCACAAGTTAGAAACATGCCTGCAAAAGTCCAAGAACTAAGGAAAGTTAGTTTCTGCCAATCATGACTTACACAACCTGAGATCATCTGCTGTTGTGCCTTTGGCAGGTGAATAGCAGAGTAGATCCTTCTCTTCCCAGCAAATCCCATATAAATTCAATCAATAACACATCAAACCTGTCTGATGATGATGACACAGAAAGCCATGTTTGACATCTCTCTCCCCTGACAAATTATTCCCCCCTGACAAAGAATTCTCGTCTCTGAAAGACAGAGGACAGCCACATACAAATCACATGTCAAACAACTGTAAAATTTAGGATCCCACTGCCTGCACCTACCAATAAATGGAATACAACAGCTGTCTCTCCTGAAGGTTTGCTGACATTCAAAGTTTTCTTTATTTATTTACCCCTACTGAGGGCATAGTGGAGTGAAAAAGCATACAGGCTTTTTACTTCACACACAAGGAATAAAGAAGACAAAACTTTGAAATTGCATTTTGTGAAATGTTTTTGGGTTGTTTTATTCAAGCAGTAAACATTGTGGTATAAAAATAATCTTTACATGAAAAACATATTATTCCCAGCTCACAATACACTCTTAATTTGACATTTGAAGTTAAAAATTAATGGGACTGGTGGTTTGGTCAAAGAACATGTATTTTTACTGACATCACAGAAGGTTGCCGGTAAGTTTCATTATATTTATTACAACTGTAACTGTCTTTAAAAGCATATCAATGAACAGTATAATTTTAGAAATTAGAAGGAGTTCTGTGAAAGTAAGACCAGGTTTTGTATTTTTATTTTCTCAAATAAAACAAGCAAATTTACTCATCGAATTAATAACTGCAAAATATATTCAGAGCTTGGCAAGCATTTTCTGAAAATTCTAATTCTTTAAAATTCAATAGGAAAGATTAAAATAAATGTTACTTATGTATCAGATTGAAAGTCTTCAAATTTTCACCAATATTGTTCCACATAATTTGATGAACATTTTCTAAAAAAATATTTGAAATTAATGAAAGCCTTTGAATTGTTAGAGAAGTTGTAAATTTATGTCTGCAAAAATATGCCTAGAAAGAGTTTTTCTGCTGTCTGTACAAAGTTCTGAATTTTAAACTAATGCTGATGAGACAACTGTGGTTGAAATTGTTTGGGATTTTTACTTTCTAGAAGGAATGTTAGTTGTAGTGAATTTTTAAGCATGTCTGCACATAGCAGTTAAGCTATTTGCAAATCATATGCAAAAGAAATCCATTTGCTTGCAGTGAGATTTAGACCAGCTATGAATCCCACAAAAATCCTATGTCAAATTCCACAAAAATAAAGATGTTTAGCCACTGCTTTCAATGAATTAATTGCTTATGTTCATAGAAACACTGACCATATTTCCAAAACCTCCAGAAAGGATCTTTCCAAGAGCATCAATGTATCTCCTCTGAAGTAGTTTTGCAGAATTGCTCCCATAACTACCTCAAAGGCTGGTTCATTTTTGAAATAAATATTGTGGTCTTTATACAACAGAAACCAGATTCATTGTAAATAGTGCAAGGACACATATAAAAGGACCTTCCAGCCCATTCTGTGGAGTGGAAATCTCCCAGGGGAAGGTGGGTGGTGTTGACATCACAGCAATTTTAGTAAAGAGTTCTGTAGGAATTCTGCTGATGTACTTTTTTCCCTCAAAGTAAGTACCTCACTTCTTGGTCAACCTTGACCACACTTTTTTTGTAGTATTTGTTCATCTCTCATTCCTCAAAGAAGAAAGTTTGTCATAATAATTTTTCTCTTTCTGTGTCTTTCATTGGCTTCAATTTACCCTGTACCAGCAGCTAGGTTAAATTCTAGCCTGAATCCATTTTCTATGTTTTTCTGAAGTTCTGTTTGCCAAGGTTGTATTGGTGATTAAGATATGAATAATCTGAGATTCCACTTGCCATGTCTCATTTTTTTTTTATTTTACCTTCAAAATATTCCATTTCTTTTTCATAAGCAGAGCTAAATCACCATGGATTGAAGATTTTTGATTAGCAACAGACAGCAGAAGGAAAAAGTTGGAGGAACAGGGATAAAATTGGAGGAACAGGGATCCCTATTAACATAGAGATCGTTTAGCCGAGAAACCCTTTACCACAGGGTGTATAAGGAACAAATCAATTATAATCAAGCAGTTCAGAGGTCTTCCTAGAAGAATCTGGAAGTGGAATAGAAAACGTCATTCAAAACTCTCAAGTGTATTTTGGACAGAGGCAGAAAGCATGGAAGTTATTTTACTTTTTTGTTGCAACTAATAGCTACTGAATTTTGTTACAGACCTTTTTCGCAGATGGTCATACCTACCTTGCAAGACCTAAGGCAGATACTCCCTGAGGTCAATTTTTGAGGGAATAGATCTGGCAGGAGCATCATGCACCTTCCAAAATGCTCTCCCAGTTCTGCTGGCCACAAACTCTTTACTGACAGCAGTCAATGATGGAGATCTCAAGAGGTTACTGTATTCAAGTCTCTTACTGCACATCCTAATTCAGCTTGAGTCACTTTCACCTCTTAACCACAGCCCCTGAAATTTCCATCATCACATCCTTCTCTCATATCTTCTAGCTTCTAGGTCAGCATGTAAGCTACTGCCTGTTTAATACTTTTTGGTGTGCTTCTGCTCAGCAGTCTGTGTCAGTGACATAGGAAGGCCATGTGTCCTAAGACTTGCTCACTGCGTCAGTTCTCTCTGTCACTCCCTCTGTCTTCTCTGACGGTTCATGGTTCCAACAGTAGGAAAGAAAACTGTTCAATGGCAGTGAACTCTGCTCACCTATTTTGCTGTCCTTTCTGATTATTTCAGTTGTGGTGAGGAATGGACTCCAAAACCATTCCAGACAAGTCTGCAACTCAAGCTCCCGTGGTTTTCAAAGAGGTCCTCATGTCTTTCAAGAAGAATCAGGATTGGCTCCCTTTCAGGTCCCGTATACTTTTGAATTCAGGAACATCTTCTGATCTATTCTGATGCTTACGTTAACCTCAAAGTAAAGTAGGCAAGTAAGGTCTTGAGCATGCTAGGTTATGCATAACAGTCTGGATGTTGCCTCTCCAGGATAATCTGCATTGCACAAAACCAAATAGTTGCATACTGAAATTTTTCTGGATAAATCGACACACTCCTCCACATAGGTAAGATGCAGCAAGGCACTGCTTTCTGCTCTACTTTTAAGCATACTGCCAGCCCCCATGCCCTGAAATCTTACAAATAACTTGACAAATATTTCAGATATCCTAGTCTTGAGGATTTCTGTGTCGACAAATGCAGCTAACATTCTAAGGAGTGCTTGATCATCTGACAATATCCTCTAGTCCAGAAGAAATAAAGGCATTGGACTTTGGTGTAGCCTTGAAACACTACTGTTCGAAGTACCAAGAAGTGACTGCTTTCAGCACATTTAATGTAAGAACATGATTGTATGCATCAGAGCTGCAGTCAGGATCCAATTCCTACGCCATTCAATGCAGTCAGTCCCATCCTTGGGGCTGTAGAGAGTCCTGGCCTCACTGGAATAGAAATCTGTTTGCTCTGGTAGTTTGGGTTGGTTTATTGTGACTTCACAGTTTTGCAACAGTTTTATTGTACCCCACTGTCGGCATGAGGGGAAGAGAAAGTTCAAGAGAGAAATACCAGGACTTCTGCTGGGCTGGAGATGCTTCCTGCCACAGTTCTCCTGTAGGTGGAATGCAACATATTTAACGCTGCCATAAATGGTTCAAGGTTTATTAGAAGCAGGCAAATGTCATTTCCTTCACAATGTAAAAAGTACTTTAGTAGACTTGTAATATTCATCATCACTTTTGTGTGGCATCCATGGGCTCTCTTAGCAGCTGAAATACAAATGGAGAAAAGAGATTCGCTGCCACAAGGACGTCATGATCTAGTCTTTCAAAAAGTGTGCTGAAGGTAGTGATGGGCTGGAGAGAAAGAAGAAGAGACATCAGTATTTTGAAGCAGTTATGCACTGGGAATAAGTTCACATCCCAGCAAAAAGACCAAGAAGAATGATTGTGCTGCTTTTTACATTTTGGAAAGGACAGAAACAAAAGGTTCTAGTAACCGTCTTCTTGTAAAGTCTCACGGAAACTCCTTTTTCACGTGGGACCTTGATGTCCTGGGATCAATACAGAGGAGACCATCCAAACCCTTAAAGCCTCACCATGGTAAAAATATGTTTCTCAGAAGGTGTTCTGGTAATATTCATGCAATTGTAATTTTATTCCCTCTACTTTGTCCTGTTACAAAGGAAAATAAGGTTACTATTTTAAATGCGGATATTGTTGTACAAATGGCCAGAGCAATGTTGCATGAACTGTTTCCATGCTTTTTGCCAGGCAGTTTTACAGATGCTGGCAATAGAACAGCAATGACTTGAATCTATTTCTTTGGGAATGAATTCATCAGGCTTCACTCACAGCATAATTTGAGCAATACAGGAAGTTTTCTGCAAATCTTTAAAAGCATTTAAGAAGTGCCTCAATCAGCATGAACAAAATGTATGAAGAGTTAATTCCTAGGTTCTCCCATATTCTCAACTATAAGAATAATAGGACAAGTTCAAAATGAAAGCAATTTTTAGCTTAAACAGAATTAGTCTTAGCAACGAATTTGGGTTTACTGTGCCAAACTGTTGTTTGGGTTTTAGGGTAAAGTTTTCTTTTCCTTAACTAATTACTCCCTAGTTATCCTTAAGAAAAACTCAACATTTTCCATTACTCATAGCATCTTGCATAGCTATGTGGGATTTATTCCTGCGTATAGATGAAATGGAGATCATCCTAACCCTCTATTTTATTGTTATCTGTCATTGTATCTTACTTCAGAAACACACTATGCCTCAGTCTTTATTGAAAATTTTCAGGTCATGGAGAGCTCAAGTCACAGTCTTTAAGTTCTCTGCTTCACAGAAATCAAAAAAAATCCCACTCTAACTTTCTAAAAATAAGAATATTCCTTCTTATATGAAAAAAAAGTATCTGAGTGCTGTCTCTGTGACTGGTGTACCATACTGCATCCTAGATCACACAATGTATCACATTCACATTTGGTGCAATTCCTTGGCCCATTCTCTCACATAATAGGATTCAATAGAAGACATTTCAGAGCAGAGGGGCTTTAGCTGAATGGATGGATCCTTGAGAAAGTCAAGGCAG
The DNA here is from genome assembly GCF_009650955.1 of Corvus moneduloides. NCBI lineage: Eukaryota > Metazoa > Chordata > Aves > Passeriformes > Corvidae > Corvus > Corvus moneduloides. Next base: position 151,017,542 of record NC_045476.1, read on the forward strand.
GACCTCTATAGAAACAGATTTTGGTGATAAGGGAAAGGTTTCCTCAACATGGTACGTCATTTAAGGGTCACAAAAACTTTCAGCAAGACTCTGCAATTGAATGGGACTATCAAAGAAAGCAGCAGAATCACACAAGTAATCGCAGCAGCTTCGATCTGAAACTCCATGGGATTGACCCCATTTACTTTGACACTGATCATTCTGTTCTTCATTGCTCTATATGGAAATTTTCACCTCTACACTGTCTGCCAGTCTCAATGGTAGTGATGATGAAATGGTGGAAGTACCATAATGTTCTCAATGCATTTGTTTACTGCTCATAGGAAGAGGTGGAGGTGGAGGTGTTTTTTCAGGTGAGGCAGCTGTGGAGCACTGGCGCTAAGTCTGTGACGGAGCTCCCCCTGATGGTGCTCTGCAAATGTAAATGCACGGATGGGGGTCCCAGGTGCTGCCCCTCCAATTTCCACAGCAACAAAGGCTGATCAGACCAGTTTGGTCTGGAAAAGTCTCCCACTGCATTCCTCCTGAAAACAGATTATGGATACTACAGAGCAGGACCCATATTTTTTTCATTAAATGTTAGAAATCCCCCTCATCCCTAAAGATAAATAGGGTGGTTCTGGTGGTGGTACTGAACCACGGAACTGCTGAAGGCCTCACAGAGAGGAGACAACGGAGCAAATATTAAGAGCATTTGTTGGGCTGTTGTTGTTGTTGCATTTTCTCTCACTAATCCCTTTGCCATGTAGAATAAACTAGCTCATGATTTTTTGAATCCTTGAGCTTGGCAATGCTGTTAACATGTAACAGAGTTTGTGTCTGATGATCCTCCAAAATAAACTGACTGTATGTGAAGCGACAGGGGAACTTGGTCATCAGATGTAAATCCTCCACTGCAGGCTAGCAGTATTGCCAGGGCCAAGTACTGAAAAATCATGAGTTGGATCTCTTAAAAATCACAAAATTCTCTTTAAAATCATGACTGTTGCATAAACAAGCACATTTTGGTTTTGATTGCTTTTACATTGTCTAGTGGTCCTTGGAGCCTTCAGGCTACGTATGAGTGATACTTTTTATTTCCAGATTTCTCCCACAATATATGGCCTTGAAACATTTTTCTTTGATATATGAACACTGACGTTTTAACAAAAATCATATGAACCCTCAAACTAGGTCTTTAATGAAGACACCAAGATCCTTGCAATAAAATGGAGCTAGGGAGAATTGCATGGTCTAAGCATAGGGCTACTGAATAAAAACTTTGAATTATAAACCTGTCTGAGACAAAAATCTTTACCTCAATTCCCAGACAAAAATCTTTACCTCAGTTCCCAGACAAAAATCTTTGCCTCTAGTTCAACTTCTACATCTGCACAGCAGGACTAATGGTACTTTATCCCAGGGCTTAATGAATATGGTGATTTTACCATTTATCTTACTCAAATATCTTGAATATAAAAAGGCTTTGCAAATTCTATACAGTATTATTCCATGCTGGTTTATCCTCTAACGAAAAACTCGGTCATAGCATACATTCAGGTTTTTAATTTTTCTAACCAACATGTCCTAGAACAGGGTTTTTTCTGTAGAAAATAACAATGAGGGGGGCACAGAACACAGCCTCAGTGGGATGCCTGCTCCCTGATTTGCAGCCACTCCCGGGACTGGCTGGCTGGCGTGGCGCAGCTCTGCCTGTCAGTGCTAGTGGAATATTCCATTATACATTAAACAATGTTTTCCAAAACAGATGAGTTATTTCTTACTGAAAACAACAATAACAACCCAATCCCCTGGAAGAAAACTTAAATCATCTGTATTACCCAAATGGCAGGGCAGAGACTATCAGTGCAGTTTCATTCACAGTGTTGTTGTCAGAGCCACACCTAATGACCTCCTGAGATGATCTTCATGCCCTGAGATGGTACCATAAGCATAGGCATTAATTTAGTACCAGGAACTATAGTGATTAACTTCAAATGACTGGCTGAAATACTGTGGTGAGATGCTTCTGAGCCTGTGTCAGAACAACAGGCTAGCCAATAAACACTGGCTATCACAGTTTGCATTTAGATCACTCCCTTTATCCAAAGCATGTTATAAATATCAGAGATTTTTTTTGTCTCACCCCAGACAGACAGATAAAGCATGGTTTAAGAAGCTCCACAGGGAGCAAAGTCAGGCATCTGCATTTGCTATTAACAGTACAAGTGAGTGGTTCAAGGTCCAATGACTCTGTCCCCCACATTTCCCTAAATAACCAAGCACTGCAATATTGCTGCAGTTTAAGCACCCAAGTCACAAACTGCAGTCAAAGTTGCTGGCACAAGATCATTAGCAAATTACTCCCTTACTCTGTTAATGTCCTGGGTTCATACCCTAACCACTAATTCCTGTAGGAAATGTATTACTCGTTATCATGGTTGAGTACATGATTCACACTTTCTGGAAGGTTTCATTTTATTCTTGAATAACATAACTTTAATTTTTCAGATTTTCTGATGTGAACCAATGTAAATCATTCTTTAGAACCAGGGACATGTTTTAGGGGAGCAGTTGCTCCTTTATTTTGACTTGTACTTCTCCCAGGGGCATATCCCCAGGAAGTTACTGTACACATGGTGTATGTGGGATTTAATAAATAGGAAAGACATGAAATTTAAGTGATTTTTGGCAGTTATCCCTTTGTAAATGTTAGCTTTTTCCCTGCAAAGGGTGTGTAACCCTTAGTGAATCAGCCTTTTAGTGTTTTATTTGGTAACAGACTTAATAGTATGTTGTACAGTGTCTAAAGGCTTAAGATTAAAATGATACGTATCCGGTAAAAGGACTGAGCTAATCCCCACCAGCTGGAATACAGTGCTGAGGGGCCCTCCTTTCTGGATGGATTTTGCATTGGAATTAAGACCTCTTCTTAAAACAAATGAAAGAAAGTTTGCAGAAGCAAAGACATACAGTAGTGGAGCAAAATGAAGTTGCAGCAATAAAGCTACAGAAACCCTTCTTTTGACTGGTTCCAATCTTCTGGACTAGCTCAGACAAAGCTTGCTGCAGTGCTGGGGCAGACGGCCCTTTTCTGCTGTGTGCAGGCATCAGTCTAATAAAAAGCCTTCTTCCCGATTTGGAAGATGTATTACTTCTGGATTCAAATGCTTCCAAAAATATATGAGATGTAGAAAACCCTCCTCATTTGCCAGAAACACATTGGAGTTTTGCTTACATTACATTCTTTCCTCGTATATGTTTGAAAAAAAAAAAAAAGGAAAAGAAGGGAGGGGGGAAAAGAGACTGTAATACATTGAACTAAAAACTTTCATCGCAATGATAAGATATAACTTTGGGTAAAGAGACTGGGAGACAGCTCAGTCAATACTGTCTTGAAATCTTCTTTTACACCTCTTTCTGAAGTATAAATATGGACTTCGTCCAGTTTTCCCAATCTGAACGACTTTGGCTGGGGGAGGTTGGTATGGAAGTCATTTCCCCTTTAGGTGCAGTAGCTGCTTTCCACAGACTCAACAAAGACATGAAATATCATTAACATCTGATTCTGAAAGGCTGACAACCACTTCTTTGTTTTACACAGCCGTCCAGGGAAAGCTGCTGTGTATTACCATATCGCAAGCAAAATGATACCTATTAAGCTCTGATAGGACCTCTGGAATATTTCTCTCATTTGTCCTGGGATATGGTGATTGAATATGTCTATTGTTTCCACAACCAACATTTCATAATTTAAATGGTATTACGTGTAAACATTGCTTCAGTTAAGGGTGGGTATTGCTGGGCCAGGCTCCTAAGCCTGTGACCTGTTTGGGACACGGTTACAAGGATAAGGGCTAAAACCTCCCATATTAAAAAGCCAGAAAGAGGTGAGATAGTTTATCCAGTGGGTGCTGAATCACAGTAGAAAATAGTCTCCTCCTTCTTCAAACAATCAGGAAGACTCTGCAGGCCTCAGCAATGCTTCTCTGCTCCACAATAGAAGGAAAGCAAGTTGAAAGTCTTGCCCAGGGGATTTCTCCACTCCAGAACTCATTGGAAAAGAAACAGGGAAATGCCACTTTTTATGTGGGCTTAATTCTAAAAAACAATCAAAGCATTCCTCTAAGTTATTTTAGAAAGTGCAAAAAGTGTCTTTGTTTTTCTCTAATTCTCTCTAACAACCCATCAGGATCACACTATTAGTGCTAAAATCTTCTATCAGAAATTAGATTTCTTGGTCATATACAAGAATTATTACTCTTTTTTCTTTCTTTTTTTTTTTTTTTTTGGTTAACTGTATGAAAAGAAAATTGAATTTTCAAGTAATGAAGTTAGCTAATTATTTGCAGGACTGAGCAAATCCTCATCGGATGAGGATTTTTTTTTTTTTTTATAATACATATAATTAGCATAAAATAAACCTAGTACTATAAGTTAAATGTTTTATTTGAAGGAAAGACTTAAACCTGCATGTCTAAACTGATCCAGTTTTAATTATTCTCAGGTTCTCAAATCTTGCAACAAGCATAAATAAAAACTTCCCTGTTCCTCTGTCAGAAAAAATAGTTAAGCACTGTTATCACCCCCATTTTACAGAGAAACTACTTCCAAAGCAAGGAAATACTTTGGTGAAAGGTCAAAAAGAGCATTTGTGTCAGATCTGGGAACAAAATTGTTATCTGCTGCCTTCTAGGCATTTGGTTTAACCACATCCTTCCTTCCAGTACACTGCAATTTCTTTTCACCAAACATTTCTTTACTGCTTATTTCTTCTTATAAAGCTCCTGAAATCTAACTGGAAAAAAGAGTGCAAAAACTTTACACAAGGCATTTATGTCCCTCTTTTGTTCATTTTTTCTTTAATATTCTAGTGAAAACATTTTCTGGAAATTCAGAGGAATGTTGCAAACTGAAGTGCTGCATGAAGATACTTAACAATAATATCACCAAGTGGCATGATCTCCTAGGGGTGCAAGCAAATATTCTGTGTTACAGTTATGACTTTCTATTTGAAATTCAGTCCTTGGTGTTATTTGCAGGGTCAGCAATGAAGGCAGTGTGGGATACTCTGGCAAGGTTTTGGCTCTTAAGCTATCTTGTGCAGGTTGCCCTCGAAGAGGCATTTGCCCCCATGCAGTGTAACTTCTCTTCTCCCAGAACTACTGTGTATATGTAAATAAGATAAGTTACATTTGGAATTTAATGATCCTGCACCACTTTTTTTTCTCCTTTTGCAGAAAGGTGCCCTTCAAAACACTGTTTGGAAGGGAGGTCAGCCTCTGTCGGAGTATGTCAAGAGAAGATACTAGTTTAAATTCGTGTTTATGCTGCCCTCACCTGAAATATAAGTCCAAGATCAAATATTAAGTATTTGAGCATATTCAGCATAATTCAAAGAAAAATGGCCAAGGCTGTATTTTGAACTTTGGGTTAACTTACCTTAATGTACTCTCTCACCTTATTTTGATCAATATGTTCATGTCTTTTTCAGTCATAGAGAGAAGCAAAAAGCAAGAGCAAGATGTGCTTTTCATTCTCTCACGCCATCCCTGCTTTTGCTCACTCACTAAACAAACCAGTTACAATACTTTATTAGCCTCCTTTCTGTGTTTATATTCCAAAAGCCCTTCTACTCCAGTGTCTGTCTTTTCCTTGTGTCAGGCAACTGGCTGCAACTGCTTCAAAATCTCAAAAATTTGTTGCTAGTAACTCAGTCTAAAATTTTCAGACAGTGTATTAGGCTGAAGTAAAGCACACACGATGCAGTGCCATTGGGGTTTTCTACCTGCTTATAGTAGCTTTTAATTTGCTGCATTAAATTAATAGCTAATTTAATAGGACTTTTAATGCAAGGCATTTTCATGTGGAGTTTCTCGCACTACAAATCACATTGAGGTTTGTGTACAAACATGGTGATTCTCATCCTGTTTAGTAGCACAAAATCTAAAATACAGACCTGTTTTTTGAGGACTTCCTCTGCTCAATTAAAAAAACCTTCACGGAAAATTTCTGCATTTTGTACTAGATTTGAAGGAAAAACAGCCTGAACCATTTAGTTAATTTTATTGCCACATTTCCCACCCCCAAATACACTGATAACAGAGTCTTTTTTAGGACTTCTAACCTTAATTGCCTGGATAGTGTGAAGCAATACCTGATTGGGGAAATAGTAAGCATTTTCACCTTGTTTTTAGATCATTCACTTTATTTGGCTCAGTAATTTGGCATGTTAGTATGTCTAAAAAAATAAAAAATAAAAAAAATTAAAATATTTTTTAAGGGCACAGCCACTTATATTTTATGCAATTCAATTAACTTCTCTAAAAAGTCTATCTAAATTCCATTAATGCTTAGCCAATCACATTGGATTAAGTTCTTCTTCTCTATTTGTCTCAGCCCTGGAGTTTTGACCTTTTACTTTTGTGAGTTTTCTTTTATGAATCTCTTTCCTGGGCACAGTATTTATCCATGTTGGTGGTACCCGAGTGGAGAAGAATGGTATGGGAGGGAGGATTGATGTGACCAAGCAAAGAACCTGCCAAGAAGTTCAGAACCTAAATGCTTCTTCGGGTGTGAGTCCAACTTCAAACTAAGACCACCAGTGTGTTTAAAGTATAATGCAAATTCTCCCATAAATATTAAGGGCATTTTATGGCTAAATGACTGTATATGCAAGGCAGGGTTTTCTGGACAAGATCTCTGCCATGTTTCATGTTGTTTGGTTTTAGGACTCGACTGCCGTGCAGGCAAGAGACTGGCCTCGTCTGTCATTTCTGGGATGGGGAACGGCAAGGCTGCAGGCAGCTCAGCTGCATCTCCATTACTTTTCCATGGACTCTTTCATAGGGCTGAAAGTAAAGACCAGGTGTATGTCTTTGTTCTCCTTAGGTAAATATTTCCTCTTCTCCAGCAGTGTGCCGTGCAGGGCAGCCAACATGTATCATTCTCAAACAAGCAAGGGAAAAAGAGATTTCTTGCGGTCTGGACTACCTGCTCTCCAACCTGCTATCCAGCAGGGATAAGAAGAAAGGTGATGTTACCTTTTCAGCTGTAGCTGCTGTTCTGGAAACACCTTCCTAACATGAACCAATCAGTAAAGCTTTGAAAGCTGGCTGAATCTCTTCATACATAAGCAGGAAGTCAGTTAAAACATGGGAGATTCATGACATTGTAAAAGCCTGTGAAAGTGATAGGCAAGAAGGGAAATTGCCAAGGAACTAAAATTTGACCTCTTTCATCCCATTGGTAGCAAAACTTTGCAGTGCTGCCAGAGGAAATGAATCAACAGAACTCAATTTATAAACACACAAGATCAGACAAAAGTGACATTAAACATTTACTGAGCTTTCAAAATAGGAGCTGCACTTCACATATCAATACTTAACAGAAAAACATGCTTTTAATCTTTTTAATGAGCGGCTCCAGGGAATTAAATATTTTGGGTATTTTAGGACTAAGTTACAACATAGGTGAATCTGATAGGGTTTCCATTATCTGGTATCAGGTAGGAGCTGTATATCAGAAAGGAAGGTGTGACAGAATGCCCTGTCACAGAGATGGAGCACACATTGAGTGTTTATTTTTTCAGACTGAATATCCAGTCCCCAAGGTGAAACAATAATGAATGACATCTTACTGACTGCCCAGACAGATATGTTGTACTTTCAGATAATATGTAGTAATTCAATATCAGTACTCATAAAATCTTGTGTTCATGGAAACCAAAGGAAAAGAAACTACTTTGCCCAAGCTGGGTCTCAAGTTAACAAGATAAATGTGGGGGGTTTGTGTTATGGTTTTGTTGTGGATTTTTTTTTAATTCATGATTTGCATTTTAATTGGGTTTGGATACATTTCATTTTATTTATGATGTGTTGGGGTTTCACATTTATATTTTTGTTTCAATACACTTGGTCAACCTACATTTCTTTTTAAGTCCTTTAGTCACTCTTTGTGTGAGATGCAGAAAACATGTAGGCCTTCGTTTTCTGAGCCTGAGTAGGGAAGTGGTTGTACTTGCACAGACACTATTAGTCTGCTAGACACATGCTCTTGCTTTTGGTCTCCTGAAACTAGACATTAAGCTTAATATTAATATTGATCAAAAAGGAAGGACCATGCCTATGAAAATATTTGGAAAAAATAGTTTTTCAAAAAGTTTTTCAGAGAGTTATTTTCCTTAATTATGACAAAAAGTCAATGTTTTCATGGAAAGAAAACATGACTGATTAAAAATATGGTTTGCTTGGAAAAAAACCAAACCAATTTTATTTTGTGAAGCAGACCATCAGAATGTGCAACCAATACCTTTGGACAGAATGTGTGTACCCTGAATTCCAGCCTACCAGGAAATGCCCTCACTCTGCAGTCTGCAGATACGTAGACAGGTTTGTCACATAAAAGGTGTAAGGCCTGGGAGTAAAAAGAGAAATAATATTTATTTAGATTATAAAATGTACACTACTGAAATGGAAACAATCCAAGCCTCAAAGCAGCTTCAATGGAATTAGAATGACCACTTCGATTTCCTACTACTAAATAAATGGGACATGTCATTACAGCAGTCTGACCACTGCCACAACAAAACCATCTTATGCATCTCCAAAGAGCCACAGAAGTTCCTAAAAGACATTAGGAGTTGAAAATCCATAGACAAGTATAGGTCTACTGCTAGCAGTTGTTGATTAACCTGTAAATTATGTGAAAAAGGCAAATCATTTTAACAGGTTCCATCTGTAATTAAGCTGTAAGTCATATCAATGTCATGTATTGCTTTGGAATGGAAAATTGCTGTCTCTATTACTGAGGATACTTGATTGCCCAGAAAATTAAAATTCTTTTCCGAAATGCAGACGTTGGTGATTCACATCTAGGAGTCTTCAAAGTATTTTTTAAGTAATACACAGAATTAATTAGACAAGGGAAGTAACTAGGTAAATTTAATTTTACTTCTGAAAACACAACATTCAGAACTTGAGCTTACACAAAACAAAAATGCAACTTCCAAGCAATGACAATAATCAAATTGTTGGTCAGCTCGCTAAGAGGAGAACTTGATATTCCTAGAACATCAATAAAACATATTATAATTTATTATAATTATACAGATTTTTCTAAAACAGACTAATTTATTTTCTGCTTAGAGGACTGCACTACTCTTCCCTGGGCTTAGGGATCCCATCCCTTTTGGTCCTGGGTCATGGTAAGAATGTTCTTCTCTCTGAATGTTGCTTTCTTTACACATTATGCCTCTCTCCTTTTACAGTGAAGGGAGGGAATGGAATTCAATCTGCTGTGAATTCAAATAATTATATGTTCAATCTATATGTAGCACCAAAGCTTAAATATTACTGATTGACAAAAGAAACTGAAGATGAAACCCCTAGCTTATCATAATGTTGTCTCACATAGTATTAGTAATACCTGGCACACACTTCATGTTCAAAGCAATTCAGAAACATTAAGTAATTAGCCTACATATGATTTAATGCCTTCTGCCAAGATTGCTGTATACAAGAAAGTTGCTGGAAGAAACAGGAACTAAAACCATATTTAATCTGAGAATATGAGTAAAAGTTATAATAATAATTCTTTCAATTTTTCATCTAGGCTTTTGCCCAACATATTTTACAATTTTTTAATGAACAGGAGACCAAAATTCTGGTTCTTAGTTGCTCAGTAGTCACACTGAACTCATCAGTAGAGATATAAATCCTGAGTACCCATGACTGACAACGGGAGGACTAGACTGACTGTGTTATGTATTGTATATGGCACCTACCCTCTAAAATTCTATCACCCCCTGCCAGCTGCTGAACAGAAAAAAAAAAAAAAGTAAAAAAAATGTAACACAGTATAAATTAAGAACACAAAACCATGTAAAGGGAGGTTTTACTATTTAAGGAAGCACAAAGAACTAAGGAAGGCTTTCTTGCTGAAACAGATTCATTGTTCTGAGCAAAAGTCAGAACTTCTGAATAACACAGACCTAGTCTGGGGTTGTGGTTTTTTGGCTTTGATTTCCTCATTTATTTATTATTTTCCACTGTTATTTTCTGAATTAACCACAGTCTCTGCCTCCATAGTGGAAAGACATTCTTTTGCTCCCTCTGAATGGCAAATAATTGGCTCTCTCCTACATATCTTGTAATCCTTCTCTTTACTCCTCACCTTTTGTCAAGAAGGTGGACAATGAGCTGAAAAGTCTACAGAAGAGGAGTTAGTGATCCATTTAGCTCAGCAGCAGACCACAACAAGTTGCTGGAAAAAGCAAGCCTCCACAGCAGCAGTATATCCCCTGGCTGTGCCTCTTTGCACAAAGCAGATCACCCTGCAAAAAATGCATCAGTTTCTTCTACTCTTTAAACCCCACAATTATGGGTACATTTTTATCCCCAATGTAGATACATATACATTTATCCAAACAAAAAATATTTTTGAATATTATTGTCTCCATCTTTTAAACATGTACCACAGTTTTATGAGGTCTTTGGTGAGTGTAGGGTTAGTGGGAGCTGGCATGAGGCAAGTGATTGTTTATGGAGTCATAAGATAGAACAAAGACAGAGTTGTGCCAGCCAGTAGGCAGGTGGGATCAGGATGCCTTCATTTCAATATGGATAAAAAGACAAATATACTATGATGTATGAAAAACATACAAGGAAAAACAAGCAAAGGAATGAGAAAAGGCAGAAGAAAACAAGCTAGGGAATGAGGCCAGGAGCATAAATTACGAAATATAAGTCCTTAGAAAGAAAATTACCTTCTGTGTTTTTTTGCTGGACAAGCATCAGAAAGAGTGAGCTTGGTGACAAGAGCAAGTGAGGAGGATATACTAGAGATCCCTTGAAGTAGCAGCAAGAAGGAGATGGACACAGACTAAGAGCAGCAGAGTGCTGCAGAGCCATGTATCCCCTGCCCACCGTCCTAGTGCTTCGGAAGCCATGGTGCACTCAGCCAGCCAGCAGAGACCTGCCAACACAATCACAAGTTGGTTCCATTGATTCAGTTCCCACCCACTGGAAGGAGCTGGGAGGATCCTGGAGGTGGAGGGAGGACAGTCCCCTCATCCTCTCCTTCTCCTCCTCCCAGCATCACTGGCACTAATTCTCTCTCTCTGCACTCACTCTTTCCGTGAAATAGAAAATGGGGGGGGGTGTAAGGAGAAGGGAAGACGGGAGGTGGCGGGTGCTGGTGCCCCAGCCTGGCAGCTGGGTGGGCTGTGGGGTCCTGGGGAACTGCAGGAGCCATGCAGAACCTGGCTGCTTGCACGTCCATCAGCACATCTCTGCACTTGTAGAGCGGGGAGGGGAATATTGGATATCACTTTGGTCGAGGCTGAATCTATAATTGAGAAGATGAGAGTTCATTACAGATTTTGGCCTTGGAGTGCTTGTCTTGGCAAGAGGCTTAGCTGAGTGTTAAAATCATTACCAAGTGGCCTAAATCTAAACAAACACCCACCTTTTCCATTTATTACCAGGATGAAATGACTTGCCTTGTAGAACTGAAATACCTATAGTTGTCAGCTTCTCATTTCCCAGTGGTGCATAAAATTCCCTCTCTTATGGCTGTCTTTCCCTCTGGTCTAGCTTTCCCTTATGTTATTCTACTGACAAGAATTATGTATTAAATTACAAGCTATCTGTCGCAGAATGAGAGTTTCACTTCACACCAGACAGAGGTCTGTTGTACAGAGTTAAGAGTTCCTTTCTCTCTAGTGCTGTGCTGTAAAGTGAGGCAAATGTTAAGTAAAAAAAAGTAGGATGACTCTAACATGATTGTAAATGATAATTCAGGCATATACAGCAAGAGAGACATTTCTCATCTTATGAATAAGTAGCTGTATAGAACCAGACAATATTCTTACAACTGTTTTTGTCACTGCAAGTAAACTGGTGGAATTGTAGGTGTGGAGGAATGACTGTAGTTATTCTAGAGATTTCTTTCCCCATGTTTTTCCCCAAGAAGTCTGTCTATATTGTTCCAGCCTCCATGAATGCTTCAGGAACTGTGACCCATTTTACAATTCATTCACACAGACTACAGCCATTAGCATGCAGAAACCACAGCACTGTCCCTAAGAGAACAACTTTTTATTATTACAAAGGAGATAAAAATGATGTATTATATATTATGTTCCATCACTGAAAACCATCACCCATGAAATATCCCTCTGTTTCTACCTCCTTATCTAAAGATAGGCTGAAAAGAGAAGAAATTGAGCTACTGATTGGGGGACTTTCCCCTTATTTTATTTGTGTGTGCAGAACATACTCATGAAGAAACATGTGAAGCAAATCACTCAAAAGAGTGATTGGAAACAAATTTAAATGAGTAGTGTTTAAATAATTAACACCTGCCAAAGTAGGAACAGAGGCCTTATTGCTGATATTAAATCATATCCTTTAACGTCTGAAACAGATGACAGTAAGTAATTCCAAAACAGTCAAGACAGGAAACCAATTTTTAGTTCTTGGAAAGTTGAATTAGTTTCAATAAAGTTGATAAAAAGCCTATTTTGATTTTGCTAATTCTACTATGGAAAGCCAGTTTTACATTAATTTAATTTTTTTTTTTTTACTAATTTAATATACTGTAACTGAGCATTTTTGAATCATGATTTAAAATATATTCATTATTCAGTAAACTAATGATGTATGTTCCACCTGGCTGCTGCAGAGCCCGGTAAGTAAAAACTGTGGGTAGTATCTTGTTACCAAGAACAAATACTGGACTTGCCAAGTTTCCAGTCAGTAAATATAACTCACAATAGTTATGCCAGATAGGCAAATAAGGATGTTCCGTTACAGAAGAAAAACCAAAAAAGAGATACTGTGTAGCAGCTCAGTATTAAAACTCAGCTCCATAAAAGCACCCATTGCAGAAATTGGCAATTTTGCCTGAGAGTAGACTGTGGTGTAATGGTCTGGAGTAATGCCTAGAGTTTTTTATTCAGCAAGAGTTGTGTGCGTGTGAGAGAGAGAGAGAGAGAGAGAGAGACAGTGTGTGTGTGTGTGTGTGTGTGTGTGTGTGTGTGTTTTAAAATAACATTAATGTTGAAACACACATGAGTAAAAGCAAAGCTATTCTGGCTGTCACCTCACTCCTAATTCACCTCCGTCTCCTGGTACTTCATCAAACTTGTGCTGCATGGTTTGATCACAGGTTGCTTGTATTTGGAGACTCCCTTCAAGTAAAAATATATCTGTCCATCTTAAATTTTTTTTTTCAGTGTCTGGACCTCCTACAGTCACTAATGGATGTTATCAATGCAGCATTGCCTTGAGGTCAGTCTGGGCATGCAATTGGCTGAGCCCAGCAGCTCAGAATTACTCTCCAAACCATAAAGATGTGAAGCGTGGTCAAGATCTTCACTCCCTGCTCCCTGGAGAAACACAGTTCTTTCCCTAAAGGACAACACAATTCTTTTGTTAAGCAAGGACTTTCTGGGGACAGAAATGGTCCACCATTAAAAAAAAAAATTTAAATTTAAATTTTAAAAAAATAAAATCCTCCAGTAAAGACCATGACAAATCTAATCACCTCCTGTTTCAAACATAACCCTCAGTTCTTTGTCCTGCCTTCTGTAACATAAATATAAAGAGATATTTATCTGAAAAAACCCACCTCTTAAAAACCTGATTAAACCCAGGCGATGGGGCCATCTCTGAACATGCATCGGGTGCTTTGTGTTGCAGATCCATCTGAGCAGGCCTGGCAGTGCTAATAGCAATAGCAAGACTGAAATCAGACAGGCCAACTAGAAACTTTGGCAAATGGCAACCCCAAATCCCCAAACTGTGTGCACATGTTCTCCTATAAGAAAAGGATGAAAGAACCAAATAATTTGAATGATGCATAGTCATATAACTTAATGTACAGTTGGCAGACATTCAGTTCCAGTAGCAATGGCTGTGGTATAAAGTTAATATAAAAGAGTACTTTACAGATGAGGTAACTAAGCTACAGAGAGATCAAGATGTCACTTGTTCCTGTAGAATTTGAATCAACCTTTGCAGTTAAAACATCCTTTTTCTGTATGCCTCATTTCCAAAGCACAGCAAAGGATGTTTGAGTGGCTACAGCATTCCTCAGTGAGAGCAACAGAGAGGGAGAAATCCTGGGAGAAGAGGGAATATTTCACCCCTTCAATGGCCAGAGATGGAATAAATGCAAAATATGAAATGAACTGACATGAGGTTCAGCCTCCCTTTGATTTTACAGTGGTCAGAATTGAGGACCTTCTTCCTATTTGCAAACACTGTGTAAACTTTCTTTTACACAGAACAACTGCATTTTTTTCTTAAAAAAACCCAAAAAATACATTTGACTTCTTACTGAAGAAAGGGAAAGGAAACTGAAAACTCCTTAGTTTGTATTTGAAGCAAATAGACATAGAAACGAGACTCAGAGTTTTGAAATGGAAGAAATAAAAGTGGGCTTTACTGGTTTTGCTTGTCCCCTACAGTGAAAATGTGCACTCTGAATTCAGTTATTCCACCCCACCCCCTCCAGAAGTCCTTTATTTAGAACATAGGTATTATAGAATAAACTTAAAGTTCCTTTAGACCCAAATTTAAAAGTAGATCTCTCAAGAGCTGTATCTTCTTTTGTAGTTATGACAGGGCCTTTTCTGTATTAGAAACTAAACATTGGTAAAATCAAGCAAGTTCACTTTATGTCCTTACATTCCTCACTTTATTTTTTTAAATTTTAATTAAGAAACCACTTCCCAACTGCAGGCCAGCAAAATATTTGAGGGCTAAAATTAACAACTTGAAACCAATTTTTTTAATATAAAAATGTGTTTAGTTAAAATGTAAGAGGAAGTTTTCCAGATTGCCTGAGCAGACGCATACCTGCCCAGTCCCCAGGGCTGGCTGCACCTGCGGGAGCCTCTGCTCCCTTCCCGCTGCAGCAAGTGCTGTTCCTGTTGCCCCAGGAGAGGCAAGAGCTCTCTGGCAGCTGAGCCAGCAGTGCTGCAGTCACTTTGTGCCCAAGCTGGAAGATGTTTGCATTCCCTGCAGCTCGCCCATGACACAGTACCATCGACCTTTACAGATCAGCAGTGTGGTATTATTTTAACTCTTCTCCATTTTTTAAGATATCTGAGACAATAGGGCACTTAAGTAGTCCAATATTTTCAGAGTCTAAGTGCAGTGCTGTAACATAGGAAATACACCACCATCCTGACAGTGATGTTCTTTTAACAAATTCTATTTTAATGGAATACATGGATTAAAAATTAAGTCTATAAATTAACCTAGGAGTTGGATGTGAATAGGTTATTGCTGGAGAAGAGCACCACATTTAACGGTATTGTACAAAGAGGAACTGACAAGGTTGTGCCAGCTCATATAACATTATTTTAATCAGTTATGTGCTAATGACAAGAATAGAAATGAGACACAATTTAATGAAATAATGCTTTCCAGCTTTCCTTGGTCAGACACAGATTTGTCAGGTCATCTCTATACCTTGAATAGCTGCATCCTCTCCAGTAAAAATGATTCTTAAGTCCTCTTCATACTGTCTATGCAAACCCTGCTCCGCTTTCTTATTCTTCCTCGTCTAGTTTTCCAGTTTGGGTATCTACTTCTTCCTCTCTTTTTTTACCTTTCTGGTAACATGTAGTCAAAAATGTCAGTCTACCAATGAAGTGCTTTTAACTGTCTTACAAATCCTCACTTTCTGTTTCCTCTCTCTCCTTTCTAAGTCTTTTGCTTTTGTTTAATTTTGCTTTATTTTGACCCAGTGCAATTCCTTTGGTGAAGCCAGTGAACAGAATATCATCCCAAAGCATGTTCATTGAGCCCACCAGAAAGGCAAGGCCAGTGCACTGGCTTTGGCTAAGTGTACAAGGCTTTGTTTCCTCTGCACTTACGTGCAAACCAAATAATTCACTGTATATTCGTCACCAATTGTAGTTTGTTAAGCTATGCTTTGACAATGCTTTGCATGACTAGAAGCATTCGGTTAGAGAACAACACTACATGAGATGGTGGCCCATTTCACACCAAAAATAATGGACAGTTTAATATCCTAAATTAAAACCATCAAAAGCCACAAGCGGCACAGTGATTATCCACACTCTTTATTGCATACTTACCATCAATAAAAACAGTTAATTCATCTCAACACACAGACTTTAAGAATGGGGAAAATTAAATACATCAGTGAGGTATTTGACTAGTTTTGTAGTTTTCTGGCCTGAAATAATAAATATAGCTTTTCTGTAAAATTGTTGTAGAGGATGCCTCTTACCTTTCTTCATTCAAGAAGCCTGTGAAGTTTCTGAAGAAAGTTCATAGGTTGTCTTCTGCAAAAGACTAAATGGTAAAAATACAAATGTAACTTATTCTAAGTCTTGATTATTTGCTCACTACGCACTTAGATATTTTGCAGATGGTCTTTATGTGTATTAAAGTGACCACAGGACAAAAAGTTTAGAAAAATTCAGCAAGAATATTATTCTGGAAATAATACAAAAAAAGCACCACCTTGTCCCCAGAATACTGTTTGCTCTAACTTTTTACAGTGAAGGAGAAAAAAACAATGGCTTAAGTAATTTTGCCCATGAATATGCTATAAAATTGATGAATATTTAGTCTTGGGTGCTTTGTGCCCATGGCTGGAAATGGGAAGCTATTAGCAAGGACCTGACTGTGGGATAGTAGGTGTTCCCACTGAGTCCTGGAGGTCAAAGCCAGTCAGTGATACTCTTACTGAACCAAAAATCTCTGAAGCGGTGCCTTATATAGCAAATTATATGTTCTGAGAGCTCACGTAAGATGCTGTGCTTTAGTTCCGCGAAGAACACAGACTTCAGCATCATTAACTAATCTGATTTATAATGAAAATTAATTATTATGGTCATTAGACTAAATGGCTTCTGTCATCTGCAAAGACATAATTGGTACAGAAAATTGTTTCATAGCTAAGGAACAATCAATCAACATGGGCCGAACATGAACATGTATTTTTTCCTCTCTGTTCTCTCACACAATGAAAATCCAAATACAGAGTGGGGGTCTGGGTTGCAAGGCAGCTCCTCCCACAATGAGTAATGACCTGAGGCAGACTCATCCCAGACAAAATGAGAAATGGTATAGGAAGGGAGAGATGGGGCTTATATGGCAAAAACCATGTTCCATACTCCTGCAGCCAGTACCACCTTGGCCAATGCTAGTAAGGGAGTGACTACTCAGCAGTTCTCTCAGCAAATCTGCATCATATACACACAGCATAGTGTTTATACTTGTCTCCTTAATTCCACCTTCACTGGTATTTAATGAAAGGGAGAGCAAATATTACAGAGCTCAAGTGCAAAGAAATGTGTTCCTCTTTCCATTCCTCCCCTTGAAACCAAAATATTTGATAGAACAATAATAGATGCAACACTAAAAACAAATTTTCTTCTTTCCAATCTCCAGCTGTCTCTCAGAAGCATGAAATTAATACTGTAGTTAATTTGAATTTCCTATGCTGTTTGGTTGGTTGCCTCTGGTTCAGAAATATATCATAAGCAAAGGTGGGAATTTTCCAAACCACATCTGACAATAGACCAAAGCTTGAATGAATCATTTGAAAAAATTATGATTGACCCATCTTTCAATTAAAATTTTCCAAGAAGATAATGTCTTTATTCAGCAAAGTTTACTGCAAAAAAAAAGTACCTTCTGCATTTAAGATACTGTAAAAAGCAGAGACATAGAAAAGCAACATGGAGGAAACAAAAAAGTTTTTAAATGGTTTGGGCACTCTTTAAGAGTTTGCATCTGTCTTACTTTAAAACTTGTCTACCTAAAAATTTGAGTTTATTTATGTAAAATCTAAACCCACTAAGATACTTTATTTTAGACAATTTATCAAAAGCATTAATAATTTCAAAATACATGCACACACACACACATACATATGCACACATTGTGTGCCTAATTTCTTTTTTTTTAATAGGTAAGCAAAACCAACCAGATTTTATTTATGTTGCTTATATTGATATGAACCATTCTTGGAACTATTAAAATCTGCCTGCCGAGGACTTCACAACATTACAACTTCTTCATCTGTGTTAGGCTGAAAATAGTTAAATTGATGGAATTCTTTGTGTGTTGAATGGCTTCAGAAACAGAGAATGCTGAGAGGTTGTTCTGTGGGATAAGAGATTGCTTGTCTTAATCTGCTCCATTTCCCAATCTTTTCTTTAAACCCATTCCAGATGATCTGGAATATTCAGAACCATAAATGTATTGAGTCTGGAAATTTGGAAAGAGAAAGTATTGAAACCAGAAAACCTGACTTCCTTAAGGAAGAATACAAGAACACGTGAGTTCTCACCAAAGGGCTTGTGCTGGGTTCTGTATTCAACTTCTGGGACATTATTTTATATAAAAGCTGTTTTTTTCCGTCAGAAGATAAGCTATTGTTCTTTGTACAGTCCCATACCAGAAGAACAATTAGAATTTTAAGGAAGGGATTTACCCCCCAGGACATGTAGCATAGTCACAGCATTTTCACAAATATGTGGATCTTGTTTCACTATGTCACTCAAGGTAACCAAGCCTAAATCTATCAAAGATGTTTATTTTTGAACACTGAGGCATATTTGCACAGAATTTAAATCAGCAATAATGAAATGTTGAATGTGACTATCTCCTTGGGAGGACTGCAGGAGTATTTCAAAGACATATAGGCAATAGTTGCTGTTCTTGTTTTGTCAATGGTAAAAAGATTTCAATGCACTAAGGCTGACTGGCTAATTTTTTAAGACCAATGGACACTGAATAAGACTGCAGGAGGAAACTGTAGAACATCCAAACCTGGTTTTAGGCTACTGTCATGCTCTGAAAATTAACCTTTGCCTCTTCTTCAAGGTCACAAAGTACCATTTTTCTACACTGCTGAACAGCCATGAGCCAGCCTAGTGATGGGCAAAGTGATTAATCCAATATTTCCTACCAGAGAACTCCTCAGTGGCAAGAGCTGGAATCTGAAATGATGGACATCTAACTTCCCAGCTCACCTCCTTCTTTATCTGAGATTATAAACACAATTTCTTCCACCACTGTAAACAAAATCCTAAGTGGTATTGATGTCTTCTACAGTATGTAATTTTGAAATGGTTCAATACTAAACAGTACCCCTCTCAATTGCTGTAACCTGTAACTGCCTGCAATAAGGTTCAAACAATCATGAGCAACACAGATGTTCTATTTTTTATTTTTTTCTTTTTACCACTAAAGAAATGAGTTTTTGATTTAAAAGTGTTCATGATCTGCTGAAAATCCCACATTTGGCAATAGGTGATGTCAGGTTTTCAGTAAAATGCAATGCTATTGAGCCACTGACAAGTGTCTTGTAAGCTATCGTCAATCAGAAAAAAAAAATAAAAGAGTTCCATATTATTTTCAAGGAAAAAATAAATGTTTTTGCCTGACCTGGCTATGGATGTCAAAACATGTTTCAATAACACTGGATCCTGCCTTTGATTGAAATGTTTTCAGAAATTATCACACCACTAATAATATTGAAGAGGTGGGTAGGCAGCCAAGGTAAACACACCATGTGGCAGAGGATGGGGTTGACTATTTAAGAATGACGGGGGACAAGCAGCTGTCACCGAATTCTTGTGTGTGCTATACTCAAGATCACTGAAGAGCCAGAATGTATTGACAAAGAAATATTTGTATATTCTTTCCCTTTCCCAGGCTGCAGCATTCTTATGTGCATAAATTCTCCAGACCTGTCGTGTTTTCCACTCCTTATGCTGCTTTTATGGATTCATGCACATAGGGGAGAAAGGTTTTATGTATCCAATAAAAAATGTGAATGTGAAGGTATATAAACATGTAGAGTGGCTTATAATGATTTCCAAACTGCACAAACTAAGAAGAAAAGAAAGAAAAGGCAATAAGAGAATTATTCTAATAGCTTTTATGAATGTGTCCCTTCCACTGTTGTTGCCTACAGTTAACAGTAGCTGAACAATGAAAATACATTGGAAGACTGACTGAAACTCAGTATTTCCCCAGTGCAGGTATGTCTGGTCCTTTCTTTGCAGGCAAAATCTCTGGGAGGGATTATGAATTACAAGCAGTAAAAACACAAAGGCAACAGCCCTGCAGATGGATGGGACAAAATTCAAATAAAATTGAACTGAGCAGGAAAAAGGAGAAGCACAACACTTTCATTAAACTTGCAGGGTGAAGCACGTAACAATAAAAATGACATATTTCTATTGTAATAGGAAAGGCACAGTTTCTGTTTGGTCTGACCAGAAATGGGCATTTTTAACACAACTTCCACTTATGTCTCATCCACACAACTGCTCACTATCCTATGTTCATTTACCCTTGCACAGATCCAGTGAAGGCAGTCAGAAGAGGAACTGCATTTGAAGACTGGTAGGTAGAGAATCTCTGGGAAAGGAATTAACACAAAACTTCAGAACTTCTACCCCTGCTGTCAACACACAGAATAGACTCAGCTCATGCTTGGAGTCTCAGGACAAGCTGACATAGCTGACATTTGGGCACTTACCTCCTTTTATTTGTCAGCTGAGCAAATCTCATACAAAAATCATGGAGAAGCAATGAATATCATGCTTTGCAAATTCTATTTCTACAGAATAAAATGCAGCATCCAAAGGCTTTAATGCTCCACATAGGTATTGCCTCAGCTTGCCAACTTCAGAGTGGAACCACACTTTAAATATTCTGCAGACTGTAGTTAAGTGCTGTAGTATGTTAAACTTTCCAGTCTTACATATTTCAATTGATTCTTTGTTCTCCTCTTTCAGAACAGGTTAATGAAGCTAAAGGAAAGGAGAGGAGGATTGGCCATTCAATCAAACTGCAACATATGGAAAATCCAACATTTCAGGGAATTCTAGGAGCAAGCTAACACACCTATTCTGGTGAGACTAGAATTAATGGTTGCTTATTCTTCTGTTCCTTTCTTAATTTAAGGATTTACAAGCACTTCTACACACACAAATTAGGTATTACATCAGTTGCCTGAAGAAGAGATTACAAATTTTTTTTTTCCAAAAAGAGAAACTAAGCCAGATAGATGCTAAATGACTTACCCAAGATCACAGTAGAGGCCAGGCTACTCTCTACACTCCTGGAGTTCTAGTCCCATTCATGAAATCCTGATCCCACACTCCCTCCCCTTGCAAAGAAAAGGGGAAAAGTTGAGGAAGATTACTTCAAGTTAATCCTGCTACATTTTCAGGATCCTTGTGCTGGAGTGTCTCAGTGGATGTGCACCCAAATAGACAGGAAATCAAATTACTTCCCTTTTCAATTAACTATTACAAAGTTTCCCAGTTCCTCACATATATAAAAAGTGCATTTTGAGCAGAAGCATTTAAAGGGATAACATAAAAGTCAGGAAGCAAAAAACAGAACATCAAAGTCACAGTAATTAGCTCCACATGTCTAGCTGATAATTAGAGATGTCTTTTTTCTTTTTTTAATAAAGAAAATGAAGATACCAGAGTGGATGCTACTTGATTAAATAAGCTATGTAATTGCTCCGGCCCCATAATCATGAAGTCAGGGCACATCCCTTAGCTCAGACTATGCGTGCATCTGTGCCACATGCAGATTTCCTTCATTGTACCAGTCCCCCTGTCCTCAACTCCTGTACACAAAGGAAAGAAGCATTCATAAATAACCCTGCTCCATGAGTGCGTCTGGGAGAAAATTACTTGTAAATGTCAAGAATGGCTGATAATAACTGAGAAGGCAAGCACAGAGGAGGAAACCATTCTCTGTGTGCATTTGCAAGCTGGTTTGGCCACAGCATGATCAATAGGTCGCAATTAGGCCCAGCAGTTTCTATTTAAGTAGAAGTTTCTCCCAAATATGCAAAATGAGCTTAAGAGCTATGGGAGCTCAGCCTCTATCAGAGGAAGCCCTGCAACATTCTCTCAAAGAAAGTAAAATTAAACATGTTTTTTCATATACCTTCAAAACAATCACTGCCAGGGTCCAAAAAGATTTAAAATGCCAACAAGTAAGCAAATTACTGTAAAATGTTTTGAAAGGTACCTGTTGCAGTTACGACTCTTACACGAAGTACCCGTTTTACAAAGAAATCTATTCTCATTATCCCAACTGTACTACTGCTGCCTAATCCCATGCATTCCTCTCAACATTTACCTGCTCAATCCTCACCCACCACTACTGCTCACACACTCCATAATATAGTAGTTACTTTAGGTTCAGCTGTAAATAATGCATGCCCATGCCTGTCATCTAAATTCTCTTAAGTTAGGAGTTATTTCCAGTCATAAAATCATAGAAATTAGAGGCAGAAAAGACCTCTTAGGTCATTTAGACCAAAACCCCATGCCAATGAGGAGTGTTCCCTGCAGTACACTTTCTACTGCTTTGTCCAGTCTAGTTTTAAATGTCTCTGGGGAGCACTTTAAATGTCTCCTAAATAGTGTTTCGGTGTTTCTTCTGCTTCCCTCAGAAAGATTTTCCACAGGCTGAGAGCCATGCTTGACAAGTGAGTCATGCTTGTTTGAAAGTGTTGGTCCTGGTAAAGCTCTATGGCTTTGGCTTGTGCCTCGATGCCTGATTAGTATTGTCTAAGGCAAGTCAGCTGAGGTCTTTGAGATGGAAAAGTGTACGAGGAGTTCACTCTTACTGCTGTAGTTCTGTAAAATTAATTGGAAGTAATTTAGTGCTGGCAGGCTGGCAACCTTTGCAGCAGTTTCATTGTTTTGGGATGTTGCGAGACCATGTCTGTTTCATCCTGCAATCTCTGTCAAATGTATCTCTATCTATATAGGTGCTGCCTATTACAGAGTGAGTGTACCATGATGAGAGCACTCTGCGACATGGGCACTGTATCATTGAGGGAAAAGACCTGTCAAGGGATGGCAAAAAGAATGATGTGCTATGTACCAACTCATTCATAGTCTGGGGAAAGAAATTTTAAGGAGGAAAAGAGTAATATTCTTTCCTGAAAAGCTGCTGGTACTTCAAGAAACATCAAGCACTGGCTTGAGGTTCAGGTCAGAAATGCATGGGGATGGTCTTGGGCTCAATCTGCTACAGCATCTGGCCAGTTTTCTGAGGGTACAGACCGATGGCAGCCGAAGACTGTGTGAAATGCTCTGTCAGCTATCTAGTGCACAGAAGCAGCTTGAAAAAAAGAGTGTTCATATCATGAAAAAGGATGTGTTGGGATGGGAGTGTGGTGTGGGAATAGGGTTGGAAAATCACCTTTCAGCAGAGCTAACTTTGTCCCAGTCACACTCACTGTGGAACTGCTTTCGAGCAATACTGCTTCACCCAAAATCCAAATCCAGAGTAAGTGGGACTCACCAATGTAGCAACAGAGCAGAGCAGTGATAAAAGGCCACACTGTGATAGAAGTAGATGTAGTTCAGTTTTGAAGTAAAGAATTGGTTTGGATGTTGCCTAGAATCAGCTGAATTTCAAAACCTGTGACAAACACAACCAACAAATTGTGTTATGCCTAACTTAACTAACTCCTAAAAATGGCTCGTACTCTATGTTTATCTTAAAGCCAGATAGCCTTGCCTAGAAGGTAGTACCATGTCTACACAGGAGAACAGAAAACTGCATGGGAAACACAAGACTGGTTCTCCACTGTCAGCTGAGGAAGCAAGAGAGAAGATTATATAAACAAGCAAGGAAAAAAAAGAAGATAGCATTTATTCAAAGATGGCCTTTATTCCAGTGAAAGCTTATGCAAAAGCTGATCTGCTTTCCAGCTTACTCCAGCAATCAAAGACAGATGCCAGGTGAACTGTTCAGCTACCCATTGACACCAATGCAGATACCGGGGCATTCACACTGTCCCATTCCCTCTTCAGAACCAAGCCTCCTCCAGTCTTTTGCTTCCACAGAAAGCAACAACCCTCAGACAGAAGTACTCAGAGAAATTAATTTCCAAATGAATTTTGAAGGATTTATCATGGAAAAGTGTATTCGTGCATGTGCACTTTGTGGGAAGGAGAGAAGAGCACAAAATGGCAATTACATGGCTGATGGTCATTCATTTTCTCAGGGATGCTTGTACAGGATGGATGAGTTGTCAGCACTTCCTCAGCCCTTTGCCACACTGTCCCTCAGCTCATGTCCAAACCAGAGCAATATGTACATGAAATGCTATATAACTCATTTAAAGCTTTATCTGTGCATCTCTGCACAAAGGCTCACTATGTTGTGAGAAATGATGCAAAATAGGATGAGGGAAAATTTTTAACTGGTAAGCAGTCCCTCCATAAGATCTGCTGGAGAAGGAATGTTCCTTCAGCCCATGTGCTTCTACAGAAGCATTCATGTCATCTTCTATATCATGCTTCATGCCCCACTTCACCTAAAATTCCAACTGTGGTAGGTTGTCCCACTGTAAAGAAGCAAATAAGTAAATAAAAGTTAAGCCAGCATATTTAAGCAAGCGCTGATGCACTTCAGCTACTCTGCTCCTGGCTCTGTTTCACTCCACATGCACAGTCTGGAGAAAGGAGCTGCAGATTGCTCGTAGGATGCAGAGCTTTCTGTGCCAAAGGAATCTAAGAGCTTCCACACCACCTCAGACAGATAGATGTCTCCAGGTACTGAAGTGGTAAGGACAGCAGTGGAGGATTGGCAGAGTAACATGATGACTAACTTTGCCAGGCGTAAAGAGAGGCTGAGAAAGGCAAAACAGTGAATAGAGGATGGATAGAGGAAGGGTGAGAAAGCTATTCATGACCTGGCCCCAAATTTCCTCTGAATTCTCTACCCACAGGAGCAAACTGACGTGATGATGGCTGTGACCACCATCAGACACCTCAGTCAGCATCAGCAATACTAAAAGCCTAGATGAGAAGGCAGGGAAACAGCTATCCTGCAAATCCACCTCCAAGTTGTACAAGAATGCAGCAGCATCCATTACTTCTTACCAAACCTCTACATTGACCTGGAAAGAGGTTTTTCATCCAGAGGTTGAACCCTGCACACAACCTCTCACACAGACAGGAGCTCCATACGTTCATGGTCATGAGCTTCTCCGCCACCTACGAGCCCAACTAATGCTCTGCATCCCAGTGACAGCTCAGGAGGTGCTGAGCAAACTGCAGATCAGATTGTCCCACAAGGGGTATTCCTGCCTACCCCGCAGCACCACTGGCCAGCAGTTGGCTGAGCAATGAGAGGAACAGAGGTGACACTCCGTGACAAACCACAGAAGGAAAGTGGAAAAGGGAGTAGGACTTCTCTACAGTCTCTTTAGCTGAGCACACAGATAAGGGCTTCTTGAAAGCAGACAAGGATTTCTTGAAAGCTTCCTGCTCACGGGTCTATTCCTCTTAGGCTTTAATAGAGATTTAGTTTGTTCAGCCTTCTCTTTGGTTAATGGAAATAAAACTGATGGATAAAAATCTCCCCCAGGAATATACATATAAAAATATGGTTGTAAAGATGCCCTCAGTGTAGCCACCCATACTCTGACTGGCAGCTGCTCAAAAAACATAATTTCTTGAATAAAAAATACTAAGTAACACCATATTTCTTAGCTCATGTCCCACCACAGTTTCATTTCAGCACAGCAAAACCTCATTAATTCGCACTTTGCTTATCCGCACACCTTATAATTCACGCTTAAAAACAGCAGTCAGTAAAGATTTAGCAACAATGTGCTTTATTGAGGTCTCATGTTGCTGAGATTTCATTATTCCTGCAAAATATGCTACCGTTCATTCACTAGTACAGTAAGATTTCAACATCACCATAAATATCTCGAACAAGAGATAGGTTCACACTAGCGAAGTTTGGCTCCAAAGTCCACAACTAGGAAATGCCAAAGTTTTAAGCTGGAGGAAAAATAGTTGTGCATAAAGGCAAAATGAAACTAGATTATGATCACAGCTTGTGGTGTTTCCTGCATTATTGTATTTCCTTGCCTTTTAAAAGCACCTTTTCTTAGGTTATACACTAAGAAATGGATTCTTACTTGCATCCAGAGAAACTTCTATCACAGAATACAGAGGCAGCTTTAACACACATTTGTACTTCTTCAGCTCTGGAAATATCTTCAAGAATTCTGGACAAAGGGCCTTTAAGGGTCCCAGTGCAATTCACAGGTACTTTTATGGCAGTCACTAACCCACCCCAAACAGCTTTTCCGCCTGCTGCCCAGCAGTTGTTGGAAGCAAATGAGGAACCTTGAGCTTCAAGAGAAGCTTTATGACTGGCAAACACATGGTGGGTAGGAGCCATGTACAGCTGCTTCACCGTGGGTCCAGTGCAGCAAGGCAAGCCATAGGAGTCAAGATGCTCACAGCCCAGTTTGTGTGACACATATGGAAAGTTGAGGGTTTGGAGGTTGTGTGAAGTTTAGGCTTACAAATTAGTTTCAAAGAGTCTGGAGATACTATAGCAACAAGCAGTATGAAGAATGTGCTGGTCATTACATTTTGTATTTGGACACCACAAAGAGAGGTTTAGATGTGGGTGTCCCTCTCTTCTACATGCTGAATGACTTTCCAGGGCTACCTAACTCAGTGCCTTGGGTCTTACTACGGCTGGTTGATTGCTAAAACTTCCTTTAGGAAGACTGCATTTTTCTAGAAGTTCAAGCCTTCAGCTCTTCATGGTTAAGCCTGCCTCCCTGCTCTGTCTCTAGGCACAAATACACATTAGATTCACACTTCTAGCCTAAGGGCTGCCTCACCCTCACTTTCCTCCCTCTGCTGAAGACAAGGAGTACCAACAACCCATTTCCACTCCCTTCTTCTCCCAGACCTCCATCCCACTCGTTATAATATTCTCAGATTCTGTACTATATCAGTTTCTTTGCCTGTTTAAAGTCTGTTGAGTGGTAATGTTTAGTAAAATATTTAACAAATGAATTCCTAAATGTTGAGAGGTATCCCTTCACAGAGCGCAAATGATTGCATGATTCAAGCAGTGTTTTTCTTTCATTGTTCTGTAAAAATCAGAATTTTGTTCCAACTGCAATGTTCATTCCTATGTTCTGCTTATTTCAAGAAAAGATGTAGCTAGTTTAATGTAATTTATATCAGAAATTATGGGAGTATTTACTATTGCTATACACTGCTTGTTTGTGATTTCAAGAATACAAGGAATAAGTCCCAAATAACAGCAATGTATGTATCTTTTTATGGACACCAGAGTGACATAGTTATTACCATTTTATAAGATTTCCCATTTGATTTTTACATCAGCAATTTTCTCTAGCAGAAAAGCTGTTAAACTGCTCTCAGGAATAACCTCTTTGTTCCACAACTGTTACTCCACACCTCTTTCTGCCCACTTTCCCTGCAACCATGTGACAGATCACAACAGATATCTGATGCCTATTGTAAATTTCAACCACATGATTTAAGTCACATGTTTGCTATGTCTACACAAGAGCTTTTTAGTATCGGAGCTGTTCTGGATGTCTGTAAAACTACTTTCTTCAACACCCAAAATTTAAAGGTATGAAATCATAGAAGCAACTGTCAGACTAGTGCAATGATGTGAAACAGCAGTCAATGCTCTGTTTTGCAAGAAGTTGTGAGAAAATCCCTGGCACACACAGAAAACTCAATTCCCACAAAGTTTAAAACCTTAATACCATTATAAATTGCTCTATCTGGTGAGTTACCTCCAGCCTGTGTTCTTTTCATGCTAGTTCTACTGCAGCTCAGGATGATCTTCTCATCCACATAAATATCCAGTCTTTCCTGAGTTTGCTAAATCTTTGGCCTGAAAAATATCCCAGGAAAGAAAGTTGCACAGTCCAGCCCCACATGTGTAAAAAATACTGCTACTTCTCTTTTACCACCAACACAAGCAACCTTATTTCTCTCACCATTTCCTGAAAATCGCCGTGCTTGCACCTGTCAGGGGCAAAAATGCATTTGAGGCAGCTTTTGAGATGTCATTTTGCTTCAGTGTGGTAACAGGATGGAAAATGCAGGCTTTGTCACAGAAAACATGTTCATGTCCTCCCAGAGCTGATTCATTCCTGTCCTTTGGGGAGAGCAGTAAGAGCTGCAGAGAAGCAGCAGTGCAAGTCATCTCAAGACTCTGAGGTGATAATTCAGCTGCCATTAGCTCTTCCTATTTCCCTGATACAAATGCAGATCAAAATACCCTGTTACTGTGTAATATATGATTCAAATATTCTAATCCACATTTTTCTAATAAGAAAATGAGACATATATATTTATATCCAAACTATAACAGAACCAAGCAGCAAACTGGTGCCTGTTTCAGGTTGGGTATTTCTGCAAGTGTTAACTGAAAGCAGATCTCAGGAATCCAAACTATTTTTTTTTTTTATTCTTATTCTCCCTGTCAGTGCAGGCAAAGCATATCTGCTTTTTAGTGAAAGAGAGGGAAACAAATGATGCAAATGAGTAGGCAAAGACAGTAGCTAAGTTTGCTGGGTATCACTTGCATTTATAAATTCTCAAAAGCTACAGATAAGTTTACTATTAGAAAACACTGTTTTTTCCAACTGGAAGATCAAATTACTTAAAAAAAAAGCCAACATAGAACTGAGAGACAAAATTTTAATTTTTCAGTGCAGAGAAAGGTGATACTGATCTTTGTTCTATGTCTTCAATATTTTCACAGTTTATAATAGTAATAGTGAACATCTAGATTAGATGTTTCCTGGCAGTTCATGACTGCCTGGGTTAAAGGCTCTGTTTTACTTGTGGACCTCAGCTGTGCCATCCAGCCACTGTGGCTCAGAGAAGTCTACCATGATTAGCTCAGCCTCCAGTGTACTTCAGGTCACTGTGGGAAGAGCACTAGAAGAAAGAAAAAAAAATCATGATTTGCTGCTCTCCCCAGCCTAGTTATGTACAAAATTTCTGGACAAAAGTATGTCACCACATGCCATGAGATCAGACTCACCGTGCATGATTTGCATGGACAAACAGTACCCAAGAAAATGACAGATAAAATTTCCAGAATTCTCAAACTCTTGCCAGACAAGATTTCTGTGCTTGGAAATATCAGGAAAAGGCATATGGCTATTTGGAAGCCAAACATCAGCAAGGATAGAAGAATCATGGAGAATTGACTGGTTTTTGTCAGCCCTCTTGCTGTTGCAGCCTCTTCTGTGCCTGTCAGAAACACACAGCAACCAGATTCAAAACTAAGTTAGCACCAAGATTTTCAATGCTTTTTTTCCTGTAAGATCAGTTCAGAAAATCTTTCCTAATCAGGAAAGAGGAGCAAGGTGCAAACTCAGGACCTCCTCCTTCACCATGAGTCTCATAAAAGCATTGAATATCTATTTAGCTGCATTTGATGTGCACCAAGCACAAGGAGGAGAAGTTGCCCACAGCCAAGTGTGATGAGGCTGTTTTAAATCTCTCCTAGGAGCACCCCAGAGGA
Source organism: Corvus moneduloides (assembly GCF_009650955.1). Classification (NCBI taxonomy): domain Eukaryota; kingdom Metazoa; phylum Chordata; class Aves; order Passeriformes; family Corvidae; genus Corvus; species Corvus moneduloides. The sequence continues at coordinate 151,046,914 of NC_045476.1, forward strand.
ACTGAGGAGGCTCTAAATTAAAGGCTACAGGTGTTCTATACCAGACATGCCCATTTAGACACTTTTCCCTGATGCTTTTTATAACATTCTCCTCCAGGATCTTTTTATGTCTCATATTCTTTTATTGCAGTACCAATTAGCTGAAACAACGATATGAACCCCTCATCCTGCTGTGAATATTAAAGAATGCTGTGGATTGAAATAGAGAGCACTACCAGAGAAATAAAGTGGATTTTATTAGACAGAAATAGAGGACAATAGAAATCCTTTTAGTTTGTCTTGATAAACTACATTTCAGGGAGATTCAGGAAGTATATTTAAGGACTGCAATAAATGTAGGCATTTGTATATTTGTTAAGTTACCTCATCATGTGTACAGCTCCTGCTACATCAGGACTTTTTATTAACTGGCACTCTCAAGCTCACATAAAGATCAATAATGAAACCCCTCTTACCCACAATGAAATACTTAATTATCACACAGTCACACAATGTCTAAGGGACCACAGTGGGTCATCTGGTCAACCCCCCTGCTCAAGGGGGTCATCCTAGAGTTCATTGCATGGGTTTGTGTTTATCCTGGTACCAGACAATACAGGGTCAAAATTTGCAGCAGCCAGGAGCAGGCAAAGCCAGGACCCAGAGGTGTACCACCTCATGTCATTTTCCGAGGGTGGGACGAAGGGAGTCTCTTCTGAGGAGAAAGGGTTCCTTCTGTCCAAGTAAGCATGGCAGAGGGACTGGTGAGGTGGCCCTGGTTCCCAGCTGGATGGACCTGCTGGGTAACATTGATGCCATGAAGATTTTTTGCCTTTTCGTTTATACCCCTGTTATACCTTTTCACAACTTCTGTATTCCTAGTGCTTTTTGCCTACATTCTTGGACTTCTTTGTTCAGCTAGGAGATTAAACATTTTAGAAGCTTCATAGCCAGGGATCAGTGTGCCACAGACCCCCAAGGTCCTCTCCAGAACACATTCTGTAAACTAAGATAGAACCATCCAGGGGAAGGTTCCTTGGGGAGGGGGGCTCATTTGAGCCTCTCATTGGGGAATTTTTGATAGATATGCTAATTAGTAAAACCTATAATGTTATACCCGATCTTTTGGGGGCATATTGGGTGGGGTGCATTTCGATGTATATGACCTGGACGTGTGCACCTAAGGATCCTTAAAATAAATACCAAGGTAAAATCCTTTTTCCCCTTCTAACCGTGTATGACTCTTGATTTTAAGACCAGGAAAAGGCATCAACACCAGTTCCGAGCCAGAGAGAGTGTTTGGATAACACTGGATCTGAGCTGGGAGCAGTGGAGTAGCATGGCAGAGGGAGCAGTCAGGTATTTTCTATTTCTGGGGGTTTCCACAGTGAGCAATGATGTTTCTTTTCCTGTACCCTCTCTCACTATTGCTGCTCTTACTGTTTTTCTTATCTCATTTCTGTTTCCAGTAAATTGTTCTTATCTCAACCCATGATCTTTACCCTTTGTGCTTCCAATTCTCCTTTTCATCCCACTGCAGGGAAGAAGGAGGGAGAGAAAGGAACAAGTAAGCAGTGTGCAGCTTGGAGTGGTTTCAGTGAGAAGACTAAAGTGGAGAATACCATTCCTAAACCACAACAGCTTTCAGATGGCTTTTTAATATCCCCTGTGAGGAGACTTCATAAGCTCTTCAGTATCATCATCCACCTGAAAGCAGTCAAAATATCCTTTTTTAAGCTTATTTGACAAAATGATGTTGTCAGGTACATGGATGCTGCAAGAAAAGAGTCTAGCATTACCTATGTCATCTAGAAATGAAGAGCGATAATGTGATAAGCTGCCCTGAGAGAACAGAGGAGCTTCCAGTTCAGTCCTTCTTCTGACAGAGTCTTGTTGAAGCCTTGTGTCACAACACTTTCATTGTGTAGGGCAATTTGCAAACTGATAGCACTGTTCTACCTCTCCATGCCATACAAAGAGAATTGCATGCACTATGACACTCTGCTGATGCAGACACCTAAAAGATTCCATTGTTCTTCCCTCCCCATTGCCCCTCTGCTGTACAAGTCCTCATCTACTGGGTATGCACTAAGCACCTTCTTATACTTCAATTAATGTTTTATGTAGATTTCCTTCAAAACTCTTAATGCAATTTCCAGCATTAAGTCAAGGCATGACTTTTGTTTCCTTTCAGAACTTTCTACCCAGGTAGAAAGCCATCAAGCCAGGCAGGCATGCATGGTTCCAGGTGCAGTAAGGGAAGGAGAAACTCAGTCCTGAACACTGACCTGGTCTTAGCCCTGCTAGTACATGCTACATCTGAGCTCACACCCATTTGGAATTAGTGAACTTTCAAATCACCCTGCACGTCCACCAAGCCTGCTAATTTTGGGATGGCAGTAGCAATCCGGCATGAGGTCACCAGAGCCATCAGATGGGTACAACCTGAAGTAGGCACTATGTCATCTCACAAGCACCAGGGTGTTCACTTTAGCTCCCTTACCTCATTGGCATCCAAATATGTGTCTCTTTAAGCAACAGCAGCTAGTAATCTATGAATGACACCAATGGCGAGGTATTACTCTCTCCTGTTTTGTAACAGATGGATTCACAGTATTAAAACCAGGATATAACTGAAAACCTCACAAACTGGATGCAGTGATTTGTTATTAAATATCATCATGGTTTTTGCCACATCTGGGAGGTTGATTTGTAACATTCTTGTTCTCCTGATAATAGAAAACCAGAAGGAGGTTTAAAAGCTTCCTCCCCTGCAAACTACAAGAGACCAGTTTACAGCAATGCTGCTTCTTCCCCAGAGAGAAAAAGCCCACCCTGTAATGATTGTAGAAGGTCTTATTTAAATGGTTTTAAAACAATGGGAAGGAGAAAAAGGGAGTGAAAAAGGGACATTTAAGTGTTCCAGAACTTTGAACAGATTTGTTCTTCTCATGCTGATGCACACTGTGCAGCATTAGATCACATGCTGCTAATATCATGTTGATTTATGGTCTGCATAAATGGAAATAAATGGTATTTTCTGTTACCCGGAGAATAATAGATGGCCCTGGAATGAACACAACACCACATTCACACAACAGGCTCTGTTCATGTCACAAGCAAGGGGAGTGCAACTTCATAACGGCCCCCTCTGCCATTCCCACCAAAAATCTTTGATACCCACTGATTTTAATGAGTAGGAGTGGACATTTAGGACAGCATTTTCCAAAGTGTCTGAATGATTTAGAAACCAAATCTGTGGTATAACAAAGCAGGGGAAATGCTGGGTGAATTTCTCCCTTGAATGAGAAACTGGAGACTCGCCAGATCTTTCCACAAAGTTCACCAACCACACAAGTCGGTCAGGATCCTCTGCGTCATTTCCTCCACTTCTTCCCTTCCCTGCAAGAAACCTCGGGGCTTTTTCTCATCACTTTCCTCCTGGCCTGAGGGACTTGAGCTCCCTCTTGAGAAAGACTGTCTTCAAATATGGTATGAGCACTGAGACACATAGGAGCTAAACCTCTGAGCTCGTGAAACCCCCACGCCACCTTTGAAAATGTGACTTCACATGATAAATCACTCCAAAATCACTTCAGAACTTACCCGTAGTGCCTGGCACTAAAACTTTAGCTCCAATGCAGTCTGTGATTATGGGCATACAAGCAAAAGCATTTGAGTTACTATGGTTTAATGACTCATTAGTTAAGCTAATAGGTTTTACTTTACAACCAGGGAGGGTAAGTTTGTGCAACTAGCCAGTTACCATTGCTCAGCTGATGAGCAATACCCTGGTAAGATGTGGCAACCTTGTTGCTTTTGAACATCTGCCCACACACTCCTCCATTATAATGGGATCTAATAGAGCTCCAAATATCTTTGGTTCCAAAACAATCTCAAACAAAACTTCTCCTTTAATAGACTTTCAGCACTGCCAAAACACTCACATTTCAGGCTGAAAGACTGAGTATTTAACCTCAGGACACATATGATTTTCTGTTATTGTTGCTATTGGCAGAGAAGGGAAGGTTAAAAAAGTTTGAGACAATTTCATTTTTGATTCTGTATAAATATAGTCATGTCCATAGTGTTTTCTATTTCTCTGGTTAGATGATTAAAACCTTACAATTAATATATGTTACATTCCATGTTGTAATTAAAGGAACAGCTGGTGAAGCCACATTCTCTTTAGGTTGTCTGATGCTTCATGTATTAAGACTTTGCTTCCTTATGGACAATTTTGCACTACGGCTGAATTCTTATCTTTATTTTTGCTTCCTGACATGTTTACATCTTAACTGTACAGTCTTTATGGTTATGGGTTTGGGTGTTGTATGTGTGTGTGTTCTGAATATATAATTAATTGCCTAATGTATTAATAGAACATTGAAACTATTGATACCTACTCATTCATCCTTGAACAGGTGTTATATATCATGTTGATGACAATTAAAAGATCTAACTGAGTTCAGCTGAGCACAAAATCTCAGTGTACTGATGCTGTAACGTTATTCATTTTACTTGGTTACTCTATCTCAGTAGGGATAACTAAGAGGATTTGGGATAAAACTTATATAGCCATTGCCCTTCATAGCCAGTATCTTATGAGGGCCAGAACTTGACACTTTGTAGGAGGTTGAAAACTGACAACAGCTTAACTGGATGGTTGGGCTTGCAGTGTGGTGGGCAAAATGCCCTCATACCTGCTCATCTTCTGGAGCTGACAGAAACAGGAGGAGAAATTTGTACAAAACACTTTGTTTGCTTTGGTGTTCTGTGCTCTCCAAGACACACAAAAAGTACTGTCTCCATCATGATTGCATGCAACAAAACTAGAATCCTAATACAAATGCTTGCAAATGAAGGATTTCTGGAATTCCCCTACAGTTGATCCACATTAACTTAGGCCACCATTAAAAGCATCAGATTCCTTGATTTCATGACTTCAGCTATTAGGGCTCAACAGGTCAAGAGGACAAACTGATGTAGGCACATATGGACAGCTTTTCTTCAGTTGCCACAGCTAAATTTGCCAAGGATGTTGAATCACAGTCAGTAGTGACACAGAAACAATCATGGAGTCACCAATGATAGAAAACTTGTGCCTTTTTTCTTTTTTTCTGACAGATATTTGCTAAAGTAGGACAACAATATATGCTGGATATACACTGCATTCTGGCAGATATTCTTTACTTGGACAGTTCAGTGAAATAGGTGAGGGAGACAAGGGTAGGAAGCGAGACAGAGATGAAGTTAAATGAAATCTTCAGGGTTCCTTAACAAATAAAAACAAGGGTCCAGGACAGAGTTTTCTAAATGCTTTCCTGCTGAGAAGTTTATATAGGAATATTCACTTTCTCAGGGAGGAGGTAAATGAGAAGAAAGTTAATTTCTTCTACTATGACTTTAATAAGAAAATAAGCCATTATCTTATTTCTTTAGCATCTTCATCAAAAACTAAAGCCAAACCTACCAAAGCAGACACAGCTGAAGCAAAGCAAATCTGAATAATCTCTTGGCTTCAGCTTCCATTCATCAAGGTAAGCCACTAATACGTATATGTATTTATATATAAATATATGTATATGTGTATTTGTATTAGAATGTCATAGTAGTAAAACTGTAAAAAATGAAACTATTCCATCTCCACAAAGAGAAACAGTTGAACTAACTACCTCAATACTAAAGGAAAAATGAAAAAGGAAAAAACTGTTCTGCTTCTGACCAAAAATAATTTTTCATTTCCAAACAGAATCTGCAACAGTAGTAAGTTCTACCTATTTCAGGGCAATTACAGTGGAAGAACTGGCTTACAAATAGATTTTCTCTAAATAGCATCCCTATTTTTTTATACTCATTGAAATTCTTTAGACTAGAATTCTCTAAACACAATTTTTCCTTTCTTAATAATAGTTTACTTCTATTCAGGTAAAGCTAAAACCAGAAAGGTGGAACTGAAGGCAGAGTCACCACAACACTTTGAAAGACCAGCCCTGAGTCCACTACTGAGTCATCCAGGGCAGATAAATTGTGCATGTCCTAAAGGATTCTCCAGCACACGAATGTCATTCCAGTAGACACAACACCACTGAAGTCTAAAATGGTTCTTAAACCTCAACTATGTTTTTGCACATGGGGATTTTATCCAAGGAGATTTTTTTTCTGATGTGGGGGAGATGAGGAATGTGCCACCAGTTTGTCACAGAGCCCCAGGGATTGACTGAGAAGCCAGCAGTGTGATATGGATTCTAGCAGCACACCTAGCAGCGGACAGGGGCAAGCCACCCAGATAATAAACCCTTGAGGTGGGAAGGAAAGTTCAGTACAGTTTTCATTCAAACAGGCACTGCACACATCTACCTTTGGGTAGCTGAAGTGCTGCTAACAGAGAGGAGCTGCCAGTGTTATTTCCTTCTCTCCTGTACTTTTAGAGAAGAGGACTTTAGCCACTTGGCTGGGGAATGTCAAGCTTTTCAGGCAGATGGATCACTGCCCTGGTGTGGAAGAACTCTCTTTCAGCTCTGCTGAAAATACCAATGTATTTCCTTTAAATACCTAACCATGGTTGCTCCTGCAAGTTGGGTGGTAGAGCACAATATGACAGCACTTCTTCTTCTTAAGTCACAACACTCTACATAATACAGATCCCCAGAGAGATGTGAGTGCCACATTTTATTGCACTTTAAAAACACTGTGCTAATAAATTCCAGTCTCACATAAACTACATGGACAGAAGTGCTCTGCCCTTGCAATCTGTCTGCTCAGTAGAAAATGTGTGTTATTCTGAAAAAGTCCACATCTTAAGGTTCCTCACTGGAGCGGTACAAATGAAAGGAAGAACTGTACTACTCTTTCTCCCCTTGGAAAATAAGGGCATCACAAAATATGCCAGGTACAATAACTCATGGACTTATGGCTCCAGTGTTCTTGCATAGTTTCTTTTATTTACAAATTGCAGTCTCCACCTTTTTATTCTAAAAAAACATTCCCTGTAGATTATTTTTTATTCTTGCCTCAAAATAATAATGCCCACAAAAGTCTTCAGAGTCTGCTTTTAGCACAAAAGCTTCTTTTTGTCTTCTGGAAATTTCTTCCATTTCACATTATAACCAACTGAAACAATTAGATCAAATCTAAACTGGAAAATTCAATTATCTGGTCTCCTAGATTTTGCAGTTAAACAGCTTTTTGAAAGTTAAACTCCTACCTCTCAAGAAAATACGTTGCATGAACAGTTAGCAGCTCTGAAATAAAATGAGAAATGGAAGAGCCAGCTGAGGGTATTGTGCTGGTCTTAATGTTTTCAGCTTTGTATCCCAGATCCTTGAGACTCAGAAAAATGTGGCTGCTGTTCTTGTTTTTAGTGAAGCTTGCCATAGCCTTCCTTCCTTAATCTGTTGGGATGATATTCTGTTACCTTTTCACAGCAGTCAGTTTACTTGACATCTTCACCTGTGTCTCCTACCTAGGCTCAGTTTAGTCAGATCACATTCTGGTCCTCTCTCCTTCCTTTCTCACATGCGTCCAGATCCCCTTTCTGGTCTTCAACAGGGCCATTGCAATCAGCAAGGACCCTCCAGGAGATTGTCCCCAGTGCAATGCTCCACCTGGCTGGCAGGGATATGGGTTTTGACAAGAATATCCTGATTTTGTGGCTGAGCTCTGACCCAGTGATGTTTTCTGTGTCCTTGCTCCTCAAAAAAAACTAATTCTCATTCAGAAAATTGGAGAGCAGTAGAGGGACTTGGAAAATCAGTTTCCTAGCTTTTAGCTAAATACCAATCTTCTCCAATACAGAGGGAAGAAAGGAAAGGATTACTCCAATAATTTCATAAAACTCCATCAAACATCCAGCTAGCATTTATGTCCATTACTGTAATGGGCACCTAGTTTATTTAGCTTCCTGTACTGGGATGCTTTTGGTTACTAAAAACTTTCAGTGATGTGCTCAGCTCTTTTCCCTCATTAGCAGAGTGTCACCCCTTGCTGTGTGCAGACCTCTGCAATGTGCAGCTCTCACAAGGACTCAGCCCTTCCCTTTCACACCTGCTCTGCTCATTCTCTTTCATCTCCAACAGACATTCAAATACTAATATCATTCTTTGTAGATGGTAAATCCATAAACACCTGGAGACAAAGTGAAATTTTGTTCAGGATATACTAACCCAGCAAATGAACTGCTTAGCTCCTTGTTCCCTCCTCTGGTGTGGTTATACTTATCCTGACATAAAGTGTACCTCTAATATCTTTTTATCTATGAAGTTATTTCTGTGTGGGAAAGGAAATAAATTTTATACCTTTACAATCAAATTCTCCCCAAGGTGTTTACTATATGACTCTCTATATAATAAAATCATCTTTCCCAGATGAACCATGCAGCAGTAAAGCTCTGGTGAGAAGAAGAGGCTAAATGAGAAATAAGCGAGCCTCCCTGAGAGCCCATATCTCCACCAAGCCCAAATGCTTGCTGTTTGCTGCAGGTGGAGTCCAGTCTCAGGAGTGGGTCAGATTTATGTGTATTCTGGTCCTCAGTACAAGCACAGCCCTCCTGTGAGCCTTCCCTGGGCACGGTCCCAGCAGGCCACCCTGAACCCTGAGGAGGCTTCTACATCAAATAAAAGCTCTTATTCCGTGTTCCATATCTAACCCCTACAGGGCTGAAAAAAGCAGCTCAGGGCCTCTGTGAAAGGCTTTCCCTTCAAATGACCATCCTTCTTGAATAAAGGGCAATGGCAAAACCACTGATTTTTGCAAATCACAAAGAACCTTGGGTTTCAGCTCATTTTCATGGCCCATGAAGCTTCAAGAAATTGCATTTTGGGACAGATATAGTGGGGTTCATCTCCTGCATTGAGAGGCAGATAAAGTTAGATGTCTAAAATTGAGTTAGACATATTCATCTTTTGTAGAGTCAAAGGAGAGAAAGGATGTTTCTTTTCATCCTCTTCAGTTAGCCATCTGGGTAAGAGATTCATCACCATCTGCAAATAAGCAGTTTTATATGAAAAGGGCTGTACAGTGAAGTGCTAAGCCTTAGACAGCTCACATTAGGACATCTATAATCAGGACAGAATAGTTTTATCAGTCATGTATGGCAGGAAAATAAGAGATCCCAGAGCTCTGGTTCAAGATCACCACCACTGTTCATGTGTACCCTCGCATAGTTCTGACCTGTACCAGCTACCACTACACCATCTGATGCCAGCACATTGTTAGGAGATAGCACACGCCAGGGATCAACCCCAACAAGCCACAGGGATAAGGTCAGGCTTCCTAGGGAGAAGAAGAAAGATAATTTAGGCATAGGGTTGCATGCATGACACAAAAACCGGCCAGCAGCCCATGGTCTGTCTAATTTGCTAATGAAGGCATAATCAAAGTTCTCCTTCTCTCTTTGTTTTCCTGTGTATGCTGTGACTGTGGGACAAGGATCTGACCTGTCCCTGCTTGGAGAAATGACACCCATTTTAAAGCAGGACCTTTTGTCTCCTAAATGCCTGTGCTGAGGGAGAAATTCAGCCATCCATTGTCTTACTTCTCTGGCGAGACACTTGCAGTAAGATATTGAGGACTTTTTCTAGATAAGAAAGCTGTCTGGAGTATATCAGAAAAGATGTGCCTTGATCAAAATCCCAAGCTTATCCGGACATTTCTTATTCTGTCATGATCCTGCTTTAAAACAACTAAAACAGGATTACACACAATTTTTTGAAACTTTATTTCCCATTTCCAGTGAAAGAAGGGGTTACAAAGAATGTGAAAAATACTTCAAAATAAGTCCTTTTAAAGAAGACAAGCTGGTCACTCCTTAAACTGAAGGCACCAAATCTATTGCTCCCCACTCACAAATCTTTATCAATACATGATGAAAATTAATGACTAGACTAAGAAAAAATCAGTTCCCCATTGCAGGGATGGGATGGGCAAGTGTTCGAGACACATTTTTCTTTTCTTTCCATCTCGATTTTTTCTTATTGATTTGCTCTTTGATGACAAATGGATCAATTGTTTGGTAAGAAAAGCAGAAGGCATTTATTTTCATTTATAATCACAATTTTAATCATTCATCTCATTAAAAGAGTCACTGTTAGTCATTTTTATGCTTTTTTCTCTGGCATTTTATTTCAGCATAAAGCGTTAAAATGTTAGCACTTCTCATTACAGACTAATTATTTTCCTCAGGATTTTAAGTTTTCTTTCTCTCTTCCTGTGCCTAAAATCCAATTTACAACCTGCTAAAGGCCTCGTAAGATTTTTATGGATTATTTCCTGAAATCACATTAATCTAGCTCCTGTTACTTTGCACTAATTTCACCTGCCATTGTATGAAGTAACTAAATTCAATTGCTTGGAAATGATCCCCCAGAGACTTCTTCATGAAGCGAGAAAAAGAAAAAAGTAACCCTACCTTGATGAGGTTATAAATATGGTGGGAACAACAGGCGTATAAATTCACAGTATGGGGACCCTTATCAAACTATGACAATCAGAGATCTTCAGACTTTCAAATAAGATATCGATAAGGGCTTGCATTAGATTGCATTTGGCTTTGTCTCAGCTACCCTAAGAAGTCAGTCTCTCTGGCTTTGACAAGTGATACAGTATTTATCACTGTTTTAACAAGCTGGAGAAGTCATCCAGTAGCTTATCAGCTGCACCCTGGTTCTTTAGAACATCAGTTCAACCAATATTAACTATGCTGGCCATCAGCTATCAGTTAGATGTGTCCCTTATTTTAGGGACAGTCTGCAGATAACTCTGCAAGCCATCCAAGAAAATGGTACTTAAAAACAATGAAGCAGCCTGGCCTCTCTGACACATAACACTGTCTGCTCCATTTGTTTACATGATAAAAAATCCATCTCCTCTAAGCCTTGTAACTGGGTAGTTTAAGAGCAGCAGGTATGCTTGAGATAGAGTAATTCAATGTAATTGCTCTGGGTTGTAAGAAAACTTATCTGACTTTCAAGGGGACTGTGTCTGATGCATGCATGGCTTCCCAGACACAGTGACGCATTCATGCAGCTGTGGGACGGCGCTCCCTGCACGCGGGGATTCATTCACGCTGAGTGCAGGCAGCAGATAACTGCAGATCAGGGTCTTTGATTTCCTAAGCTCTGGACCAAGCCCCAGCAAGATGCCATTAGGATTCCAGCAGGCTGTTTCCTGGTGCTCCCGTGTGCAATGTCTTCCTGGCCTCTACAGAGCAGCAAGAAGAGACTGGGGCTCTTGGCTGTTGCCCCCACTTTCCTGTGCTGGGCTGTGCTCTGATTCCTGAGAAACAGCAGTGTGACCACAGACCTGGGAAGAGTTGCCTTTTCTCTTCCTCAAATCAGTGTTGACTCTGAGTCAACACCATTGTGGATCCTGGACTCACTCTACCCAGTAAGTACTTTTTCTTAAAATCCCTTTGATTTTTGTTTCTTGGAATAGGCATTTGTTCTGCTGTCAGATACATCTGTCAGCAGATAACTAACTGGACTAACCCAGGATATTCACACTGAAATTGCCTTATCTAGGCTACCATAATTGTACTTGGAACCAGTCTGTCACTCCTCTGTCTCATACTTGGCACTTAGAAATGCTCCTTCCTAAGTAATGTAGGATCAGTGCCACATAAGGGAAGATTTTCAAAGAAGTCATCATGCAGCAGTTCCCGTCTACAGATCTATATAGCAGAGACTTTACTGATGGTAAATTGCTACTTGAAATACATTTGTACCTTTACACTTGGACAGTTTTACCACTGGGGTTCTGACCATAAATTGCCCTAACTGGGAAGTCATTTAGAGATTGATCCCCCAAAGGCGTTGTCCTTTGTACATTCTTAGTCTTATCCTTTATGGCTAAGTGTCAGAGCACTTACACAGGACATGGAAAAGATATTTTTCCCCTCTAGCCCTAGAGGAATCAAACTCAAAGCTTCCACTTTTCAGGAAACTGGTCTCAACTTTAGGCTGTGGGCTAAATTTGAACAAATAAGAGAAGGGCTCTGTGAAGCTTTTCTGCTGAAGCTGCTCCTTTTCACATGATGTATTTACCCATTCCTTGAGACAGAAAAAAAGGAAAGGATGCAAAGAGGAACCACTTCAAGAGGATGGACTTAATGTCCCCCATCCTAAGAATGGTCCATAGGCTGGTGGTTATGGCACTCTCCAAGGAAGTACGAGATGTGAGTTTACGGCCCCTCAGGCAGAGGAAGGAACTGAACTTGGGTCACCCACATCCTGAATGAGTGTACTAACCACTGAGATGAATAATAAATAATAATGAAAAGGAGCACTGTCCCACAACAGCTCTCTTCTAAAAGGGAGAAAGATCTCTGCTCTGTTTTTCAAAGCGTGTGTATTCTTAGGCTCCTCACTCCAGAAATCTAAAGACTCTGTAGGAGTTTAAATGCTTCTAGCCCAAACCCAGGACTCATGATATTCAGCTGGCCTCAGCCTTTTTTGCCAGCTAGAAAAATGACTCTGTGGCTGTTTGGGATCCAACTCTGAAGCCCCAGCTCTCCTTTATTTATATAACCAGTTTGGGTCTCTAACTGGGAGCTGTATGTACACTTAATAAGCAGGTGCAGAGGATTGAATGCAGCAGTGCTCACAACCTGTTGTGGTCGCTGTCATCTCCTGGTTTGGTGCATATTTAGGTGCTTAACTCTCAGTGACTTCTTTCTAATTCTCCAAACTTGTCCTACCACAATTACCCTGCTTCACATGATGTGACTCACTAGACACTGTGAGATGATCAGATATCCACAGAAAAAGGGAAGTCTATCCTCCTAAAACATGGTAGAACTGTGTGTGCATTGTGTGCTGTATTTCTGAAGGCCCTTAAGCACTTCCTTATTTATATTTTTATATTTTAATATAGTCCTTGTTGTTCACCATAAACATTCCCCACTCCCAGAGACTGGGTTATTTTAGAAAGAAACAGAATAGGTAAATTGTCGTACTTCTGATATTTCCAATAATCAGGTTAACACACGTTCATAAATCAAGACATTTACTGAGAAGAATGTTTAAGAAATACAAAGTACAATTACAGGCAACTACATATTTCCAAACACCCTGGTGTTTGAATTCAAAACATACTTCATGTTCTTCTATTTCTTGCCAATAGCTGAAATGCTGAGTCTTTATTAGGAGTGTTTATGGTAAAATAAGCACATGACATTATCTCCTGTCTGATCAAAAAGAGTCAACATACTACTTTAAATGTCAGAGGTCTATTTCTGCAGCTTCCAGTAGTTATTGTTGTAAACAAGGGATTGCTGCATTTCCCCATAGCTTAGCCAGAATGTTAATGTTTCCTATTAAACATTTTCTTCTTTCTTTCCTAGACCATTTTGTACTACCACACCCAGCTGTGAACATCTGGCTCCAAGCAGTGACACCAGCTGATGAGAAATGGCATTCCTGCAGCTTTTCTTTCTGAAGACTCATCCAGAGGTGGCTGTTATCCAGCAGACAGCACTCTACACTGAATGTCAGTGCCTGGAGTCCCACTGCACAAAGGCTCCTAGAGGAGTCACTCACACAGAACTGTGTAAGATAAAGAATTGGGAGTCTGATTCTCAGAACTGTGATTCTACAAGTCAGCAAGGTCCTCTTGCCAGTCACCTCAAACACTCTGTCGCCCTGATGATGTATGGACTGAAGTATTTGGACATCCAGTCTGAAATACAAGACAAATAGTGATTACTAACGCAGACTGGTCTCCTGGCACAAACTGCAAATGTGCCAGTGGCAGCTCTGTGTTTGAAATCAGCATGGATGACAGCAGTCCAACTCTGACACCGCTTTATGTAATCTGGCATGCCATGGAACCTCCACTTCTCCACCCAGTAACACTGGGGCAGCTTCTGGAGAGGAAAGCTTTCACCCTTTAGAGGTTGGCTGGTATGAGTACTGGAAAAGAGAGTAACACAGGGTGTTAAATATTTTTAAAATATCATTTTAATTAGAAATAATAATTAATCTTTAATGCATTTAATTCTAAATATAAATTAATAATATTTTAATAATAACTTGAAGTCAATATCCTTTATCATAGGATGTCAAAACACTTTATAGATAAAAGCCAATTAAGCTTCCCATTATCCACCTTTGTGATCCTTCCCACTGGCTGGCCTCACGATGTTTCATGAGAGACAGATCCTTCAATTACTGTGGTGAGAAAACTGCAGCACAAGAAAGTTAAACACCTTGTTTGCCTTGTCTCAGAAAATCAGGGCTAAGATGATAAGAGATCCTATGTGTCCTATGCCAGTGCAGGTAGCTCCACAAGTCACACGACCCACTGTGGTGGTTAGCAGCCCAAGTTTAGCATGTAACTTTCAGTCATGGTGAAAACCCATGATTCCCTTGTTCTTTCTTTTGCATGTTTTCTCCTAATTGGTTAATGTTTTCACCGCCCTGTTTTATGCATGAAGTTATGTATATATTCATGTCCCTTCTTTAATATGTATCAGTTCTAGAAAGTTCTTTGTTCCTCGACGCCCCATTGGATCCTTCCCTGAGTCCCTCCTATGTGTTGTTCCCATTGGTTCCCTTGCTGTCAACCCCACCTGCTTGTCTCTATCCCATGGGCTGAGATCCCTTTCCCCACCTATTTTGTACCCGGTATAAGATCCCTGGACCCTCCCACCAATTGGCCTTTTTGTCCCTGTCTTTTCACGGGAATAAACCTGCATGGAACACATACGGAGAGTCCCTTCTCTTTACTTCTTTGCCTTCGCCTGCGTGCCTGCCTGACAGCGACAGGAGGATACAGCCCCTTTTGGGTGAGGAGCTCTGCTCCTTTTTCATTGTGTGTTGGGCACTGAATGCCGCCTTCCAGAGGGGTTTCAGCGTTGACCTCCGGGCTTCTTTGTGTCGGCATGCGAGGGGTAAAACCCCCTTCTGCCAGCTTGCTGCTGCTGCAAAACCCCTCAGTGTCCCTGTACAGAACCTACTGCTGTATGTAGCAACAGTTCCAAGGCTGCACTCCAAACTAGCACCAAGGTGTGGTAAATGAAGCAAGTTTTGAGCTCAGCCTGACTGCAGGGTTTGGTACATCTGCACAACCTTTTGAGGTCAGACCTATGCCTGCCTCAAGCGGGCTGGTTGCAAGCAAGTGACGGTCCAAAAACTGCAAAGTTACATTAGATTTGGGCTCCTTCTCTGCAGAATTTACAGTACTTGCCTTACAGGATGACATCCATCTGGCTATGTGTGGAGGGGGATGGGCGCAGATATGTCTGAAAAGGACCGAGCAGCCATGTCCCTTCCTGAGTATCACACATCTGTCAATCTCAATGCAGATTTCGCAAGAATATTCTAGGGGGCAAAACTGGAACTGAAAATGTTACTCAAATACAGGATTTAGCTGAGCAAGCAGACTGTGACCAGTTAGTAAGCATGTCACACAGTGCATAAAGTGCTACAGCATGTATGTGCTAGAGCTAGGACCTGAGCACTACAACCCTGGAAGATTTTCCTTGTGTTACCCATCTATTTATTGCCATATGCTGAAGATACTTTCAATATTTTAAGTTTTCAAGTTAGTTTTTCTTTCTGGTTGTCCAATTTAACACCCAGTTTAGATGATGAATTACAGATTCTTTCAGACAGGAACTAACCCTCAGCGCCCAATCCTTACATTATAGGTGCTCTGTAGCAGAGAGAGGAGATTTAAAACTGAAGATGCTACTCTGCATTGACCTCAATGTCAATTAAGATACACAAGATGTAAAATAGAAGTCAGTAAAATGTATTTCCTTCTAAAGACTAATTAATCTAGAATCAGTTTCTTGACCACACATTTGCCTCTCAGCTCTGAATAAGTTTACCTGGATCTCTCCATGTGTTACCATGGGACATGATGGCAGTTATAGTCACAGGAAGTAGTTAAGTAAGTAAGCAGTAAGCAAATAGGTAGTTAAGTACCTAAGACTAGGTTGAATGAATCAAAGACCCTTATCTGAACGCCTAAAAGCAGAGGTTCCTTTAGAAGTCTTGTCTGTAAGTCCCTCTGCCTTATGCTCCTCAAAAATCCTTGAAAGAGCGAAGTAAATCCGTAAAACAACTCCTCATGGTACAACATTTTCCTAATTTTCGCCACACCACAGCTTTATCCTTAAAGAACTAATGTTAATTCGTTTTTATTCTACTTGGATTTGACAGATTGTCTATATAATAAACATCTTTAAACAAATTTTTCAGATGCCAGTAAAGATAGATCCATTCAAAAGGGTAAATAACCTGTTTTAAATAGTGCTCTGAAAAAGAGTGGCCAAAATTATCTATGAAATCTGCGATCATAAAAGCTTTCTTTGGAACAGATTAGAGACAAAATATTTCATTTGCTTTGTTAATGTCCTTTCATTTGAGTCATAATTATATCCAAACTGCAGCTTCTGAGGGCCACACAGAATATTACAAACGCCTTTGTTTCCGTGGATTCATGTTCTGTTGTTTCCATTCCCATTGCAATCCTGGTTACATGAATGAGGAATCCGAATGCAAAGGCATGCAGTATTCTGGGAGTTATAAGCTGAAATGCTTTGATGTTCTTTCCAAAGCCTATAGCCTGACTCACTGTTCTTTTCCCACTCTATCCTTGACCACATCTTTCCTGGGTCTTTGTGTAAGCTGCAAACCACCCTCCAGATCTGAACTGTGAGAGAGATATTACCAGGTCAAAACATCACACAACCAACCTAAGTGCCACACCTGAAACTGATGTGTCCCAGAGAGGTCATTTCCTTGCCAAGCCTCCACAAGGTGCTGCACTAACTGCTCACAGGTAATCACTAGAATGGACAGTGGGTCCATGCCTTATTTGCTGATTTCCTCCCTTCTGAAATTAGAACCACCCTTTTCTACCCATTTTGTCAGCAGTTAATGGTAATATTCTAGTTTAATGTCTAGGGCTTAACACCAGCACAAATTAAACAATGGGGAAATAAAGGTGACCTGGGCAAGTCCTTGATGAAAAATAAAAAATGCAAAGGTTCAGAAACTTCTGCAAAACTTAGACCCCAATCCAGATCCAGAATGACTTGTGTCTCGTGTGTGTAACATGGGGATTCAAAGGTTGAAACTAATCCTGAGAATATTAATGTCATGACACAACCTTTGCAGCTGAAATGCCCTTTCTTACTAGGCTACAGAATTTACCACTTCATGGCAATACTGAGAACATCAACTTACATGCTTTGCCTTAATTTAGTCCTCAGAGTACCCACTCTTAGATGATAAATACCCTGAATAAAGAACACATATTTGATCCAAGGCAGCTGAGACATATCTAAAAAAATAGACATTTTTTTCTACCGTATGTAGCAGTAAGAATAAGGGAAGAGCATAACTCGAATCAGAACTAGTACACTCTCAATTATTTCCAAAAAGCACTCAGAAAGTCTTTCAAGTAAAATCAACACACTTTACCACAGACGGGCTAAATACAACACATTTCTAACATCAAATGCTCCTAGTGTAAAAAGAAATAGAATAACCAAAGTAGTAAGACCATGTCCATAATTCAGTGTGATAAACTAATTCTAACCAGCTAGAAAGTGTTACCTAAAATCATGTCGCTGGTCTTTTAAATAAATGTCTCATGTTTCTTCTCTGATAGCAGCTCAGATTCAGAAATTCTTTACCTCTAAGATGTATTATAAAATATTTTTCTGCATGTTGACATTACTGATACAGGCCAATTCTCCTGTCCACACTGCAGGAACTGTGAATAATCTGCATGTGAAAATCATGGTGATAACAACCTGAGCCCAGCGCAGGGGATGAGAACAGAATATCCAATTGAGATCTGCAGTGCAGATAAGCTTTCTGCACTGAGAACAGGAGATGTGAATTTTACCGTACATCAAAAACGTGCAGTATTCTGAAACTTGCTTATCCTCAAGTGGCATGAAAACACAAAGAGAAAAAAGCCTTTCTGATGTCTGATAATGAGAAACATGGTTGATTTTCAGATTTGAAACTATTTAATACACACACACACACACACACACGCCAACACACAAAAGGGAGAATGAGGGAGAGAGAAATATTTGAAAAAACTTTGAAATTAAATGAAGAAAATTACTTATTACAGTAGACATCAATTAATGGATCACATTTATTTTGTCTCAGTTTAAAAAAGCAGGGGGATTTTACTAAGTGCATCCAAAAATATTCACTAGAAAACACAGCAAATATGTTATAAACTCATTTAAGCCACAGAGCTCATCAACACTGTTTGCAATTATGAAATCATTTGGGGATACGGTATTTTTTTAGAAGGAATTGTTTTGCTCTTAGATGAAAACCACATCATAGTCCTTAAGACGTAAATCGTTTATTGTATCTTCAAGAAAGAAACTGGAAATTATGCAACAAGGCGCCACTGATAAAATGTAAGTATCCCCTTGGAGTAATCTGGATGAGCTCATTACTTGAGGAAGATAACAGGGTATGTCATGGTTACAAAACACTGGTTTTCTTTTTCGGTTAGTGATGAGGAAGGCAATGAACATAGTCCTGTGCACAATGTAAAATAAAATACTTGGCTCTTCAGGACAGCAACTGCTTCTGAGTCTTGGCTTTGATTTACTTGGCTTTACAGTTTGAAATATACCCCAGTCAGAGTCAGGTGGATGATTTCTTCTTCTTTCTGTGCAGGTAGAATTAGCATCGTAGCCAAGGGCCACACATCAAAGGCGAGTAAAAGGAAAATAACATATGAGGTAAACTGATGCAGTGATCTGAGAGAACTTATTTCAGATGTAACCTGTGACGGTCTAAGCCTTCAGACTTTGTTCATTGTGGCCTCACTTTTCCACATCTTCTGTGTAGCTGCCCTCCATCCCCATTTGCCAAATTCTGTTGCAGGCCTAAGGATTTTTCACTACTTAGGGGACTTGAATACATTGGGTGACTGAGCCATGGTCAACATAAACATTTTCCACTAATAAGAAGTGAAGCTTCAAGGCACTGATTAACTTAGTCTTTAACATAGCTTGCTAGACCATGAAGAACATTTCCGGTGAGTGTCCAAACATGGTTTCAGAATCACTTTTGTCTATTCCTCTGTACCTAGTATGCCAAATAAAGGCATTGAAGAAACCCTACAAATCCTCTGAAGACAAACTAAGGCAGAAGAACAAGACCAAGATTCTGCACTTTCCATCTGATTCAGAGGGGTTTTAGGAGCAGCAGTTCCAAGCACCACTTCCATCAATGTCACTGATCACAAAGGGACCACTCATTGGGAATGGTTGGATGAAACCAAACGAAATGGGGGAATTAGTTTTACTAGGGTTTGCACTAATATGAAGGTATATTGTACACAGCATTCATCACCGTCACAATTTACTTGCTAGATGCAATTGAATGTCAAATGAAATTGCAGCACCATAAGTGCTGTACAGTACATATTATCTGTGTGTACAAATCCAGAGGCCGTGCCTTCAGTTTCAGACACTACAGAGACAGTAAGGCCATGAATGCAGTCCTTTTCCTCCTGTAAAATAGAAACCTACTAGACATGGATGTAATAAAAAAATTCTGGTGCAATTTTATTTGCTACTTAAATAATCAATATAAATCTGTGATTCTTGAGCCTAGGTTGAGCTTGCCATGTGTTTACAGCAGGAAACCTATGTGGGGATGCAAGAGGGAGGACTCAAGGTTACAGCCTTTCATCTTTGCCATTCCTCTTCCTGCTGTCCCAAGAAGAATCCAGACAGTCATAAATGTACCCAAAACTAGGGAACAAAAAGAGTAGAAGCTGTGACCAAGATACATGGAGGAAGTAAGACAGACTCTCAGGTGGAAGGGTACCCTATGATAACAGTTGACTCCTGAAGAGTATAAAAGACCTTTTCCGAAACCAGTTTGTTTTTGCCAGTCAGAAGGTAAAGAAGACTCAGTGACTGGTGTCTTTTATGCTCCATGTCCTTTAAAAGTGATCCTGATCAGCCCAGTTGGACAGACATGTGTTTGTGCCTGGGAGTCTCACTGATTGAAACATGACAGAATACGTTTGGGAGTGAAATCCATTAGTTTTAAAATAAATACTACCTTGCATTCCCATAATGTCTCTCACTGAGTTCATCACATCCTATTCTGCTCTAATTAATGATTATGCTTAACCTGATATTCCTGATAAACACGTTCTTACTTCTGAAAATAACTAGATACAAATGCCTGATTCTAATGTGCAAAAGACAATACACATTTCTTCTTCCTGATAAACAGCACTGGTACATCAGCCA
The DNA here is from genome assembly GCF_009650955.1 of Corvus moneduloides. NCBI lineage: Eukaryota > Metazoa > Chordata > Aves > Passeriformes > Corvidae > Corvus > Corvus moneduloides. Next base: position 151,067,150 of record NC_045476.1, read on the forward strand.
AAGCCTAAAGAATCTTTCCATGTCTAATGCTCTTGTGGTATAGGAGAAATACAGTTCAGTAGCATCTACTGAAACCAAATAAATTCAACTCATTAAAATACAGCTATTTTAGGGGGATTTTTTTGCTATGCGCAGATCACCACTTTGTTATGCACAAATCTTGCCACAGAACCACAAGCATCTTCCAGAGAAAACAGGTACATACCAAGTACCTGAGAACTCATTTGTTGGACTCAGAAGTTAGAACAAGTAGAGCTGTCTGACATAGCAAAGAGAAAATAGTTATCCAAGGGACAATGTTCATTTATTACCAATATAATTGTTCAACAATGTAACATCAGTTTCTGATTTCTGTTGAGCACCAGTGATATTAGTTGTTTCCCCTTGTAAAAACAGAACCTTTCTTCAGTTACAAGAAAGGTCAAACCCTGACTAGCAAAAGGGGCACAGCGTAGTCATAATTTCAGAAACTAGGCTCACAGATTTCATTTCCCAAATATTAGTTACCTAAGTGTTGATATTTACAGTCATCTTGTTCTTCTGTTTCCTGGACCTAGTTAAAAGTCAAATCTCCGCATGCAAGTATTCGTAATGCACAACCTGAAAATGTTGTTGGACACCTCTACAAAGTTTGCTGGAGTATTCTGAGGAAAGGTTTAATATAAAAGATAGGTATCTGTTAATATTCCTAATAATTTCTGAATGTGTTCTGACAATACCCAGCTCTTGCAGAGCCAAATTGACATCCATGGTTTACCTGAGGAGTGTCCATGCCTAGTTGTAGTGGGCTACAAACACTATTTGCCATTGATGGCTCTGTTGCTCTCAGTGTGGGGCCTGTCACTGCCCCACTTGTTGTTAATGGACTTTGCTGCTTCTCTATCAGCGCAGCTACCGTTGGGTTTTGACTTCCCTTCAGCAGTCAGGACTTAATCCCACCTTTCAGGAATGTTTTCCCGTAGCAGTACACTGACTGAAAGGCAGGAAGGAACATAGACCATGTCTTCAAGAACAAGGATGTTTTGCCACAGAGTCTGAAGAAATATGGGTCCCAGAAAACACAATATGGCATGTTGGATAATATAATAGTTAAATTGCCTTGTAGGAACACAGCTTGCAAAAAGCAAAGTAAAAGTACAGTATAGAGCCATGTTGTACAATCTTGCTCAAGACATCCATCCAGTGAAGCCTACTGTGGTCTGTCTGAACTAAAAGGGATGTTGAAAAGTCTCTTTTGGGCCTTTTCAACTGCAATTCAATGACCCATTTCACTGCATTAACAGATCTCACAACTAACTCTGGGTCAAGACATGGCCCAGCTCCCTAAGAACCCCAAAATATTTGGGTTTTATTATGATATTTTAAATTTGATTGTTTCCATGTATTGTAGGCAATGGTAAGTTAGCCAGTTCCTACCTCTCCAGTAAGTTAACCCTACTCTACGTGTGGTTTAAATATTAGAGAACAGAGCACAAGGCATTATTTAGAAGCATTTATAAAGCAAACTGCCAACAGATTGGAGAAAAGAATAGGTTCATCAAATGTAGTGGCAGAACTGACAGTACTGTGCTGGCTAGTAAAGAAAAGATAATTGATAAAATACTGTATCAATTAAAATAATTATATAAAATGTGCAAAATTCTATAGGGGAGGTATGCTTTTGTTAAAATCTCGTTATGCAAACAGACACTGAGAGCAAACTGAATTAAGATATCTGCTTAGTTTCAGCAAGATGTTCTTCCATCTTCTTGAGGAATAAAAGAACAAAATTAAACTGAGAAGTTCATTTCTTACAGATACAGGCACCCAAGTATCACTGTGTATCCAAAATCCCAACAAAATGAGACTTCTTAAAAATTCTATCTACATTTCTGTAACATAGGTTTGTCTGCACTGAGCTGAGGCACACAACTAAGTCCTCCCTTGCACGAAATCCAGTCTTATCTGCAACCCACACAGTGATGTGGCACAAAGTCATGGTCTTTGTCTTACATACAAAGTCATCAACCAAAAGAAAGGACATTTGAATTATGGCAAAGTGCTGCAAGCCACAAGCCCATGCTCAGAGGAGCCCCTGAGAGATCACAGAAGGCATACCCAAGACCATATGATGCTATACTGGAAATAGACACTTTGGTAATTTGCTTTGGATAGACATAGTGGGTAGGTACATTTATCTATAAATTACATATATTCTTCAATTTATCAAACAGCAATAGCTCTACAGTACAAACACATAAAGGTTTTCGGTGTCAAAGATGAGTAAAGCTCAGTCCGTGCTCCCTTGCTACCACCCGAAGTCTGCAATTCTGGCAGGTGCTTTCACACCTTTGAAAAGAGGAAACATAATTGTTTTTATGAACTATGGCAGGAATAGGTTGGTTCATTCATGAGCTAGTAATTTTTTGTTCTCATTTCAATGGCAAGGGAAGGTGTTCTAAGTCAATTAACTCCCCTCCGGTGACAGGTGCTCATAAGCACAGGAGCAGCCGCAGCCGCACTGGCCAGCTCAGAAATCCACCTTGCTCACTGCCCTCTGTCCGACTGTAACCATCAGTGGATGTTTCATGGAAAAATATTAGAAATAAAGCAAATTTAGAGTGTTTTTCCCCTGTATATTCTTGTGGTTTCTGAGAACTATTCAGCAGGGGCTTCCTGAGATATGACTGGATCTCTGCCATTATTTTCAGCAGCTATCAGTGTATGTCTTCATCTTTTCCTGCAGAAAGTAATTTTTGAAAGCACTCTGTCTCTATTGCTTAGAATTATCTATTACCTTTGTGTCATTTTGGCTTCTATGATCATCTGCTATTACTTTATGATCTTGCCTTTACACATTCACCCACATCTAGTGGGATCCCATGGTCCTTCAGTTACAGTTATTTTTTTTTATGACAATCAGGGCTAAGTTCACAAAAAAATGGTTTCAATAAGAAGCTTCCAATCTTTTCCTAATATGATAAATTACTGAGCTATTTTCAAGAAGACCTATGCCATGTATGAGCAGGTTCTGAAATCCTGTTTTAAAATTATATTTACTTGTATAATAAAAATAAGGATAATAAAGAATGGAGTGTGAATATACACCACAGAATACGTAGGGATCAGGTTTTAGAATAAGATTCACACACTTGAAGGGAGATGAATTTCCAGAAAGCTTGAAATATTTGGTATACAATCTATAGAGGTAATGACCAAGTGTATTCACCTGACAAGCAAGTAAAATACTGTATTTCAAATGAAGTTTATCACTGCTATTATCACTAGGTCATACAGCTCTATAAACAAACGAAACAAAAACATCACCAACATTATAGCCGTGTCATCAGAACCAATTATTTTTTGCATTAGGGAGTCCTGTATGATTGATTTTAAAAGGCAGTTAAGAAGAAAACCGGTTTTTTCTACCGGATTAAAAACAAACAACAAGGCGTTAAAGGAGTAACAGAACTGGTGGATTAAAATGCACATAGGAAAAACAACAGTGAATTGTCTGGCATTTTTCAATAGCAAAAGCTAGGATAAAAAGAACTCAGTTCCCAATCAGCAAAAAACTGGCAAAAGGCAGGAATCCGACTCCCTCAGATTTATGCTTTATCTGCCAATTAGCATTAGCAGGCCTGATCTAGGTGTCTCACCAGCTTGTGGTATCATAAAAAAACAACAAACCTTGAATGGGTTATCACCACAGAATGTGCAATTACTTTAAGCACCAGCTGAAAATTACAGTGTGATGAATTTGTAAATTTGTATATATTTATTGTAGAGATAAAGTTGTTGGAGTAGATATAATCTATACTCGTGTTTAAAATCCTGGTTTCAACTATTTCAGTGCCAGCAAATTTTGTATTGAAAATAAACACTAGTAAAATGGTAATGGATTATCATACTGGAGCAACATATAAATTTTTCTGTGCAATTGCTGTTCCTTGTCTGAAGAAATTAATCTTGAGTCACTGACAGTACAGATACTTATCCATGTGCTTGAAGAATGTAAAGCCAAACATGTGTTTACATGATTGCAAGATGGGATCACTTGCTAATGTCAACCTGATCTTTCAATACTGTCACTCAGAGATCACAGACAATAGCACATAGAATGGCTGCTGAATGATGTTAACATTGTAATTATTAAATAAATAACAATTAAACCCTAAATTATTCAAATGTGCAGTTAAGGAAAACATCCTCTCGTACTTCTGAGATGACTGAGATCCTATTTTCCCCAAAATAAACAAAGATTTGCCTGTGCCAAATGTTATTCAACAGCAACTAAACATACATGTACAAATGACCTGGGGGGAAATAAACCTGCATTATACTCTATCTAAAATTTGATCATAAAAATTATCATTCCACTTTTCAAATCTGCTGTATATCAATTGCTGAGTAGTACTGTTTCCATTTTATTCCCATTTGTCTCTAATCATATCTCAAATACCATGTACTTCACAAGTCCTATAAAAAAAAGACATCTTTTCTGATTTCTCAGCATAGTACTTAAGACAGTGAAACCTTTTTTTTTCAGTGAAAACTCTACCATCCTTCCCTAACTATATAATGATGTTCCTGTGGATTTGCAGGTGTAATTTATAAAAGTTCTAGAAAATCTTCTCCACTGCGTTGGTCTGAAGTATGTATTCCTCCGTTACCATTGACACTTATTTTATAAATCTAAATTTGGAGGAGGAGAAGAATTTCCTCTTCAAGTTGAAGTTGCAGAAAATTTTCCAGTTTCCTGGCCAGATGAAGCCAAGACTCTTTGATATTATTCACCTAATAAGAGGAAGAGACAGACATGACAGGACAGGCAATAGCAGCATGATTGCAGGGTAGATCCAAATTACCAATCTGAAGCAAAGACAATTTTGTCAAAAAACCCACGTTCCTGCAAAATATTAGTGTGTTGGTAAGGTGATTTTTATATATAAAGGTAAAAAGGACCTATTTTGGTAGCAGAGTTCTAATTGTTTCTAAAAGAATATTTAAGGGAAGAAGCAGAAAGAAAGTGAAGTATAAATACTTTCTACAGACATCATATTACCTTCAAAGAGGTCACTGCAACAAGTGTGCTTCAGGTCAAAGTTAATAAACTGGAAAATGAAGCTTATTTCATGGCTATAGCAGCTGGAGATGCTTGCCTGCTTCTTCCCTCATCAATACTGTGTCTAGTAGAAGGTTAAAGAAACAAAAACCAGCAATGAACACGTTCAGTGAGAGAGCAGAAACAAACATTTGTTCAATTCAATGTGGTATAAATCCATAGGTATCGTGGATATTACAGGGCCATCTGTACTATGCTGCAAGAACTATCACACACAATATTGAGACTGGCATAAAAACAGTAGCAATGAAGAAAAAAAAAGGCAGATAAGTCCTATTCTTTATGCCAGGCTTTGTTTGTAGAGTTGTCTCATTTACCTTGGTTTTGCTTCTTTGCAGGAAAACAAGGTGGACAAGGCTGACAATTCACTTGTAGAAGCAGGAGATGGTTTACCTCACTCCTAAAGGCAAAGCAGGAGTGGAAACAGCACTGGAGCTGCAGACAAGCAGAAGGTGACAGATCAAAACAGCTTGTCTGAGTCTGAGCAGCACCCAGTAGCTCTCGGGCTTGTTAGACTCCGAGAAGTGAAGGGGGGAAAAAAAGTGTGGTAGCACTGCAAGCAAAGCAGATGGAGCACCATGCTGTTCTTTTCTTGTATTTCTCTGTCTTCAGCTTTTGGTTGACTGCTTGCAGGAGGAGCCTGCTTGGCTCGGGAAGGCAGGAATAAAGCAGATCTCTCAGAGGTACTGCAGGCCTGACCTGGTACTCAGGGCTGCCTTGCAACACCAACCTGCTTTCAGCCCCCTCCCCTGCAAGAGCTTTACTTGAGGAGTTCAGGTGAGACCTGTCGCTGTAGGTCTCTGCAGAAGGATATTTACTTTCTGCACAGAATTGAAATCCCTTTCATGAAGTGCCTAAAGTTAGATAGGGTGTCTGGGCTCATAATTAAAGAAATAGTGGTTATCAGTGGTGATCTGGGATTGTGGCTTTTCTTTGTCTTTGCCACATCAAAGGTGTATCTTTCCATTATGGAAGGAAATGCCGAGAAAACACCTTACTAACTGAAGAAAGTCATCATATAGTTGAACTCCAGATCTGGGCTAATGGTTCCATCTTAGGTGATGAGAAGTAAAAACTGCTCCATGATTTCTTTCATGTAGCATATAGTACCTTATCTAACGTATGCACTTCCCACTGAAGACCCAGACGGCAAACACTGCCCGAAGAGTGAAGCCAGCCCGTCCTCCTAGCCCTGAGGGCACGCTGCTCTGGGTACCCTGTTTGTGCCATGACCCTGTGGCACTAATAACTTTTTCTCTACTGGTTGTTCTGTAGTTGTAAGTACCCACACTATCTCCCACACCTTTTTGGGTGCTATAAAAATATCCCGTAACCATAAACCCAAATGTCCAATTCTTTTCGAACAATTTGTCCCAGACAGTTATAAATTTTTCAACAAAGCAGGGATTAAACAAATGGATATCTGCTTAGCATTCTTGTGACTGCAGCCAGTAAATCTGTTTCATCATTACAGTGTTACAAAAACAAATATCCTCTGTGGTATTTGTAGTTGCCAAAAATAAACAGAAGAGAATGATACACTGCTTCTGTGAGATTTAACACCTAAGCTGTTTGTGGGAAGATAGCCCAAACAGGATGTGCTGATAAAGACTGTTATACCTGCATATACCAATAATTGGACCTCAATCTGTATTTTCTCAAATATTCCATATAGCAATATTTCTGATATATAGGCTTTCTCTTCTAAGCTTCAGAAAGTGGCTTGAATCATTCAGCATTTGCTTCATCCTGCATTTAAAAATTAGCAATTAGAAACTTAGAAAGCAAAGACAAATATAAGTAAATAGAAATATTAAATTGCAAACAGATAGACTATTGACTGATTGCATTACTTCATTCCATATTTAATGCAATAAAATTCTCATTTTTTGTACTCCTTTGTAGAAGCTAGAATTTCAGTTGTACAGTTACAAAAATCATTTATATGTATTTTATCTATCTGATCATTCTAATACACAATATGCACAAATAAAAGTAGATCACATGCTACTTTTCATAAAGCTTACACACACAGAGTCCTTCCTTCATTCCTATTCTTAAATACACATGTGTATGTACACATTTCTAGGGACAGCAAGGCAGGTACAGAGCTGCAACCACTGCACCTACTTAGGGTCCTAAAGTTTCTCATGCTCAAATTGCCCACACTGCCAACAGAGTTCAGGTTAAATGCATACAAGGTGGTTTGTTGTCATAATTTCATCCTGGTTTTCCCCATCATCAGTATATGACTTTTTCCTACTTAAGTGTTCTTCTTCATAAACCATTAGCACACAAATCAATTGTGGAACTAAAATTTACATTTTTAAAGCAAACTAAATTTATGTCAGGCATTAACAGATAAATGTAGTGAATGGATACATTTCTCCAGCACTTTTTTTTTTTCCAAGCATAATGGACATAATTTACTTCAGAGTGGAAAAAGAAGCAGTAATAATATCATTAAGCAGTCTCTGCTTCTTAGTCTTGGTTGTTTCTAACCACAGATTACATCTTTCTCCTCCTTTCCTATTCTCTGATGAGAAGGGGTCTTGCAAAAGAGTGATAGGACACGGTAGAGAGTTAATGGGCTCAACCTAAAAGTAATGGAAATCTTGGTAACACAACACAAAGTTAATATAATGAAGCAAAACCCAGTTCTCTGTTGTCTGTTGTTTGGATTCTTTTCTAGAGTGAAAATGGACTGCAAGGATTAGATAAACTGCAGCCGCTGTAAATTCAGCTGGAAAGCAGTAACTAAATGAAAGGTTCTGCTCCATCCCAAAAAGGTAGCAGAAACTATTCCAGGACACACAAGTGGCAGTCTCCTAAATCTTGTGCTTCCCAGGTTAATAATTTATAATCTCCTGGGTTTAGCTACTTTTGGAAAACACTGGATTTAAATACAATTTTTTTTCCACTATTGCACACAACGAACCACCCAGTGCTATTCTTGGTCTTGTTCAGCATCTGAGGCCAGAGCGGCACCACAGCCCTGTGCCAGCACTGCGGTGGCTGGTTGTGGGTGTGAAGAGCCGGGATCCCTGTCTGGTGCTCTGTGCCAGCAACAGCCTGACAAAACACCACTTTTATTGGCAAACCTTATTTCTTCTGCAAGGAGTAGTTTTTCTGTAATGATAGAGGTTTTGCTGGGAGACACTGAATTCTTTGTTGGTTTCATATCTCGGTGCTGCTCACACAGCCACAGCCTTGGAGGGAAACGCAGCAGCGACGCTAATCAGGATATGCCTCTTCCCTTTGGGCTGGTTCTGAATGCTCCTTTCCCGATGGAGGTGAAGATCTATATGAAATATATAAGCAAAGCCTTCATTCCTATGGTTATTAAAGATATTACACAGTCTTTCACAAGATGAAACATGCCTCATGTCCTGATCAAATTCAGAGAGATGTAATTTATCTACCATCTTCTTTTGACTGAATAAAATGTTCATGCCCTCCTGCCCACTGTTAAATGAGGCTGGTTTCCTCCTAATGATGACGGAGTCATACCTGTATATAATTTCACGTCTCCAGTCATTCTTCACAATGAAAAAAATATACACATAATTTTGAATCTCTGAGGTCTACTAATATGATTTTATTTTGCCTACTTCCATGAATAAATCTTTCAATACTGAGATATTCAGGGCAGAGGAAGTTACTTTTCTTAATTAAGTCATTTAGACTATATATAAATCTGTAGCAATCTGTAAAAACATGTCATTATATTCCCAAAGAATAAACAGAAATCATAACAAGCAATTGCTGTATTTACCAGCAGGGCACAAGGGCAAAATAAACTGTAAAAAAGCCACTCAAAGACTACCATGGTTTGGCTCTACCAAATTTTAAAAGCTAGTCCCCAGAGAAGAACACTGAGGAATAAAATGAATTTGTAAGAAAACAGCACACCCAGAGGTGAGGACAGTTAGGAACTGAGTCTCCAGTGTTTTCTGTACCCCTCTGTGACAGTTCTGCCATCTTCTGCAATCATTTCTTTCACAATTTCTCTGATGCTTTAGCACCCCTGCTGAAGGTTCCCACACCAAATATTGTTTCTATGAGTGATTCACTACTGTATAATTTTGCTGCAGTTATGTGTCAATAACTGATACCACAATAATTGTTCTCATTTTAAGTCCATTAAAAATCCTGTTGATCTTGTATTATTTCCAATTTATTGCATAAATTCTAGGACTTGTGCAGAAATAACAATAACTTCAGCTGGAACTGAATGCCTCAATTCTCCATTTTCCAAGTGGCAGACCCCTCCATGTACTCTTCCCTTGGTAAGTAAATTTCTCCCAGAAAACAAAATCTGAGTTTGCTTAGAATTATTTTTGACTGGTGATGATAAACGATTATTATGGTGTAGCCCTTATATCTAAAAGAAGCAGTGACTTACACTGCATGTGCATCTGTACAAGGATTGCATATAAAATATGCAATGGGGCTTTAATTGGCCTATGCTGTGCACCAGCATATTTAAATTGAAAAACAAGGCCAAATACTTCACAGTTTCCCTTGCAAATATCTTAAACAGCTTGCTTCAATGGGTTTGCTGCCCTGGGGGAGAGGAAAGGAGCACAGCTGTAGGGAAGAATGGCTGAACAACATCAGTTTCACAGACAATTCATCTCTTCTGTGAGACCTGATGGAAAAGGTCAACCATGAAAGCAGAGAGGAGTGAAAATTAATTAGGGTAAAATAAAGCTTCCAGAGATCCTCCACCATAGGGGGAAGGAGCCATCATTAAACAAGTGCAGACTGTTATCATACAAGCCCAGGTTTTGTAGCCTGTGTCATGCCAGACCCAAATCCTGGAGATCCCTTCAGCTCTCTATCCTGGCTACTCCTCAGATCTGCAGCAGCCTGCAGTGGACACTCAAAGAGAAGAGCAGCACTTTTATTGGGTGTATTATTAAAGCAAACAAATAATCCAGACTAAAGAATGCATACATATGGAAAAGATGGAAAAGCTGAGCAAAAAGTGGAGATTTTAACAGTGAGAGAATGCTTTTGGCAGACGTGGATTTAAACTGGATCAAACAACTGGGAAGTTGAGTTCACAGGCTTGGTTGTAAGGGAGCAGTTACAGAATGGTAGGTAGAGTTTTGTAATCACTGCCACAAGGTTTAAGAGCTGGAAGGGAAAAGGAAGCAACAGGGAGTGGATTTCTGGGATGTAGTCAGTGGGTGACATTGTCCTTCTGCTGCACGTGCCAGAGCAAACCTGTGCTCCCACTCACAGCTGAGGGCAAAATCCAAAGAAAACAGCAAGGTACCTAAAGTGCAACTCATGCACAATTTAGAGGCCTACGTAGAGGACAGAGAGCCAAAAAAAACTTCACCTGACTTGTTTAGGCACCTGAGAGGCTGTAGGCACTGAAGATTTGCTTTAAATCTCTAAGCTCTGCTACCATGTACCCAGAGGCAGCGTCGCCTTGGCTGAGCTGCCTGAAAGCAATGGGGAGTCACAGCCTGGGTGTCTCTTGGCTGCAGGCAACATTCTGTGGCCACCTCCAGCAAAAGCTCAGCCCCTGCTGCCATGGCCTTGCTGCCATTCCCATGACACTGGGATCCACCTGCTGAGTGACCATCCTGTGACAGAGGGACTGTGGTGCTTGTTGCTGCCTGGCTGGAGGGAAGCATGGCTCACAGCCCAACATCCCAGGCGCAGGAGCAGCCACATCAGAGAGGAGCTGGAGAGGGGTTTCCTGCTGCAGCCTGGGTCCACCAGGAACTTCATGTTTCAGACACACATCTGGCAGAAAGCAAGAAGAAGGGAACCTAGTTCTGCTACATAATTGCAGGGTTAATCAGCTGAAAAGGGGAGACTCTTATATCTCCGTCTCTAACACTGCCTGTGCTCTTAGTTCTGGAGAACTATGGCACAAAAAAAGAAGTAAAGACCCTACTTAGGTCTTCCACATCTTCTTGTTTTCTTACAATAACCATATACAGAACAGAGAACTTCTTCTACTCTTTATCTGTGGGTTTGGAGAGGTTTTATTAAAGTGGCCAAAACTGCAGTGCCTTTTTCCTGAATTCTGCAGAGCGGCGTGGTCTGGGAGCACAGCTCATAGGATGCCTCTCAGGGGAGCACAGCAGAGGAGCACCTACTTTATGAATTATAAATGGCCCCAGGCAGAAAAGCAGTTACCTGCGTGTTTAGTTCAGCCAAGAGGAAGGAACCTCCGGGCAAAAACTGCAACAGAAATTAAGGAAGCTAAAGAAGTCTTCTGCTGCAGCTTAAAGTGTCTAATTTCTCAGAAAGGTGAAGAGGTTAGGTGGGCTGCTGTAGGTGGGATTGCACTCACTGTGAGGTGTAAGCCCCTATAACAATGCCAAATTCTTCCTGACCTCAATGTTACACAACTCCGTGCTTTTTGAATCTTGTTGTCTAAGGTTTCTTCCTTAAGATACAGAATTCTAAGGCAAGTGGAAAGTTTCTAGCATCTTAAAGGCATGACAGAGCCTGTTACTTCTCAGACCATTATGCTTTGGAAAGTGTGAAGTAAGGAAAGCAAAAAAAGTTTAAAAAATTATCCAAGAAATGAAAAAATTCCATACAGTCGAACATGTCCTGGCTCCACCACTCAGCTCCCACCTCGTCAAGAGAAGAGGGATTCATGGAGTCAAGTGATATGGAAATATAGAAGAAAATGTAATTTTTTCCTGATGATTTTTTTAATTATTAGAGATGGAAAAGCTGCCTAACTTCACATATTAGCTCCAAAAGCTGAAAAATTAGGAAGCAGTTCTTCCTTATTGCTTTACACAGTGACCACGTTGACTGACTTGCTTTGCCTGTCCAAAACTGCAACCGCTGCCTGCTTTGTGCATTAGGCATCAGAGAAGCTCCAGTTTTCCCTGCTGGGATTGCAACAGAGGGCACACTGCTCCCTGCCAGCCCAGTGCAGCAACACTCTGCTGCTGGTAAACCACAACACAGGTTTCAAGTAAAAAACCCAACCCTTTGCTCTGCGTCTTTGCTAAATGCAGACTGCACAGACCTGTGTGGAGAACAGGGCTGGCAGCACGGAACGGGAGATGTCTGCAACACACTGGCACAGTTTTAGCACCATTTACTAGTACCTTATCTATTATTTATTTACATATACACATATACACAGACATGTCTGGTAAGAGTAGTTACCATAGAAATATATAGTCAGGGTGGAAAAGACTACGCCCTAAAGTGGGCTGAACATGGCTGTTCAATGCTAAGGAATTGGCTGTGCATGAAGTTGTGGGAAAATGTACCTCACTCTTGGCTCAATTTGTGCTATGACTGAAGCTTTTATTGACACAGTCTGAGTTCAGATACATCACTGAGTTTCCACACAGGTCACTCCCTTGATCAGCTAATTGATTTTAGATCTGTCCTTAGGTAATTATTTCTGAGAAAGCAGGGATATAGGGCAGGATCAGGATGCCAACAGCTGAGGAGGCAGCTGCCTAGGGCTGCTGCTGGCCCAGTGGCTGTGCTCCTCTGTCAAACTACCCCTCGGTGCTACCTGCATGGTCTCCCTGCTGCAGAGAGAGGGAGAAGAGAGGCTGGCTGCTTCCCTCTTCCTCTCTTTCTTCCAGCTGGTGATATTCCTCACTTTCCCCACACATTAAAATTCCTTTTCTTTCCTCCAGCTGCTGTCAGAGGGAAAAAAAAAGGTAAAAATTGTAGCTCATGGGGCAGTGGCAAAGCCAGAGTTGAAGTGAAAACAGGAGAAGGCACCTGCACCCCACGTTTCCTCTTTGGCCACCACTCCATTGCTGTAGGGCAGAAGGGCTCAAGAGACAGGTTACAGTCTCTCCCTCTGCATACAGGACCACATCAGCTTGGATGCAGGCAGGTCAGGGAATCAGTTTGCAAGGGGAGACATTAATCTAATTTGAATTTCATAATTTAACACCACCCCTAATCCCACTGGCCTTCCTCAGCTCCTCAGGTCCTCACTGGATGCTTAATTTCCCACAACACCCATTTGGTCTCCCAGAATTTATATTCTTGAGGAAAAAATTCAGTTTTGCCTTTGACCTGGCTTTGGTATGGGACATGAAATATTTCATCAGATTAAAAAAAAACAATTTTTTTTCCTCTTTTTTTAAATTTTATAAATGATCCTGTGACTTGTTATATAATAATGACAGTGTCTACAGTGGAGGAATGGACTGTTTGATTCCATAAGTGATGGTTGTAGCTACCATATATTTTCACTTCCCTTTGGTTTTTAGGTTTGCATGAAAGCCATTTATTGCTTTGTATATCCTTTTTAATATCTTATCCTCTGATTCTTCTCTATAGAATAAAAACAAATGGTTGAGGATGCTCAATTTTTTGTAATATAAATTTTATTGGAGTAGCATGTACATTATGATCCACTTTATTTCAATATTATCAGTGCCAGCTAGGTTTGGTTGGTACTTTTACTCTGAAGTATTTGCTTGATGTCAATAAGGTCTCATTTTGTAATCAAGCTGTACCATCCCATGACATGTTGACTGTGCCCTACCATCACCAAATACCCCCCATATCCAACCCTATGGTTCACCATACTCTCTGTAGAAAGAAAAAAAAAAGGTGATTTTTGTGGGGCCTCTTACTTTAAGACATTGTCTTCTTTTCTGATTTTCCCATCAAATGAAACAGACTGCTGAGGCCAGCTACTTTGTTTCTATTAAAAAAAAAATGCCACCATTTTTGAATCTACTTCTTCAAACCACTATGTTGTAGTAGGCATTTCTTATCCATTGTGGTAAGACTTGCATCCTACTCCTCGCCTCAGTTTTCCAGTGAGCAGCCAGCTTCCCACTTAGTCTCTGAGAGGTCATGCAGCAGGCTGTTCTCCCTCTACCCATGGACTCCTCAAACATATTTTTCTGGACAAAGTGTTCAGTGTATCTCACATTCTTCAGCACTTTGACCTCTTCGCTAACCCTATACTAACCAATGTTTTTAATTCAGTTTGAAACTAGAATACTCAGGTATTACATTATTTTTGATGTGTGACCCAACTTAATTGATTGTCAGTTACTTCATGTTGGTTAATATGCTTATAAATGAAAGTTGAAACAGTTCATAAATGCTCATTCCATGAGGCAAACACTTGTGAGTTATCTCAGTGCACAAGTGAAGGTAAACCACAAATGTCTGACTGCTGCAACGCATTTTCTTGGAATGTTTAGATTAGCTTTTACAATTTCAAATGTCTTCACCAACTCTACTAGCTAATTGGCAAACAACTAATAAACACAAGTTACAACAGAGCAAATTCTAGTCTAGACATACCTGTAGTAGGAGACTGAGGTCAGACTGTTTTCAAGTTTTGAACAAGCTCAGGAGAGTTTCTCTACTAAATGACATTAAAATAAATGTGTGTGTTGATTTGGGCATATTTATTTATTTATTTATTTAAGAAACAATCAAGCAAACAAAGAAATTAATGGGGAAATGTACCAGGAAGCTCACAGCCTGTACTTGTTGTCTGGGCTTTCAGGAATTTCATTTTTTAATAACCCTTCTACCCTGTTGAATGTGGCATGTTTTGGATGGTGGGAAGGGTTACCCTTACAGATGCCTGGCCGGAATATAATTAAAGGATCGTGGGTCAAGATAAGGGCAGAGAGGGATCACTCACCAGTTAACCATAACAGGCAAACACACTCGACTGGGAAATTAATTTAATGCCTAGCAAATCAGAATAGGATAATGAGAAACTAAATCCTAAAATGTTCTCCTCACACCTCCCTTCTTTCCAAGATCAACTTCCTTCCCAATTTCTCTACTGGGGGTACAAGGGAATAGGGGATGTGGTCAGTTCATTACACATCTGCTGCTCCTTCCTCCTCAGTGGGAAGACTTCTCACACTCCTCCCCTGCTCCAGTGTGGGGTCCCTCCCACAGAAAACAGTCTTCCATGGACTTCTCCAACATGAGTCCTTCCCATGGACTGCTCCAGCACAGGTCCCTTCCATAGGGCACAGCAGGCTGCTCCAGAGGCCTCTCTGTTCCTCACAGGGTGACAAGTTGTGACAGAAAACCATTGCGGGCTCCTCTGTCTGTGGGGTCACAGGTGCCAGCACAGGCTTCCCATGGGGCCACAACTTCCTTTGGGCACCCACCTGCTCCAGCATGGGCTCCTCCAGGGGCTGCAGGTGGATCTCTGCTGCACCATGGACCTCCATGGGCTGCAGGGGCACAGCTGCCTCACCATGAGCTGCACCACGGGCTGCAGAGGAAACTCTGCTACAGCACCTGGAGCATCTCCTGCCTCTCCTTCCTCACTGACCTTGGGGGCTGCAGGGCTGTTTCTCTCACATATTCTCACTCCTCTCTTTCACCACAGTTGTTCCTGCACAATATTTTTCCTGTTCTTAAACACTTTATCCCAGAGGTTGTCACCCTGGCTGATGGGCTCCGCCTTGGTCATTGTATCTATCCTGGAGCCAGCTGGCGTTGGCTCTGTCAGACATGGGGAAAGCTTCTGGCAGCTTCTCAGTGAAGCCCCTTGTGCTGGTTTCAGCTGGGGTAGAGTTAATTTTCTTCACAGTGGCTGCTATGGGGCTGTGTTTTTTGCTGAACACAGGTTTGACACTATAGAAATGTTTTTGTTACTGCTGAGCAGGGCTTGCACAGAGCCAAGGCCTTTTCTGCTTTTCATACCACCACTCTGGTGAGGAAATTGGGGGTGTCTGGGAAGTTGGGAGGAAGAAGGAGGAAGAGGGAGACATTTGGAGTGATGGTGTTTGTCTTCTCAAGCCGCCGTTGGCCGTGATGGGGCCCTGCTCTCCTGGAGATGGCTGAACACCTGCCTGCCCCTGGGAAGAAGTGACTTAATTCCTTTTTTTACTTTACTTGTGTGCTCAGCTTTTGCTTTCCCTATTAAACTGCCTTTATCTCAGCCCACAAGTGTTCTGGCTTTTACCCTTCTGATTCTCTCCCCGAGCCTGCTGGTGGAAGAATGAGTGAGTGGCTGCCTGGGGCTTGGCTGCTGGCTGGGATTAAACCGAGACACCCCTGTAGCCCCCCAGCTGCCCAGATCTTGTCAATCTATCCCAACACAAGTCACTATCCAAAATGTCACTTTTCCCTCTAATTCAGGTGTGCAGCTGCAACTGAGGTAAACATTTATAAGGAGCAAAGATTCCATGGGCTCTGATTTTTGCTCACCAGCAGACACCAGGCCATCATGCTAACCATGGGCAGACAACCCCCTCTATCTATTTGAAGCATGTGAGAACTGGAGACAGAGTCCTGTGTGATAGCCAGGCAAGTTCATCTTCCTGCCTGCTGGAGGGATTTAAGCCCTTATCTCCTTGCAATATGCACTAGCATAGAGGTTATATGGGGGTCAAGACTGAAAGGCAGAAATTTGGGGGTGAGTGAGGAGAGGTAGCAGCAAGTTGGACACAGCTGTGTGCTGTTGGTGGAGAGCAGGGGGCCAGAGTGTTGGTCATCACTCTGATCTCTGTCCACTTTATGCAATGACTGCTTAATGATCACAATGAGCATGATTAATGCAAGCACAGTGCCAAGCTGCTCAGGTCTGTCAAAAGTAGAGCAGTTCTTACCATCTGGGGATCTATAAAGTCAAAATCAAGGCAATCCTGGTGGTTCAGCCCTTCTATGTCAGGCAACACTCCTTCAGACTTAGGCTTTCAGAAACAGACCACTACATTTTTTGCCAGTGTGCCCCTGAGGGTTTGTGAAGGAGCTGGTCCTCATCTTCTTGTATTTCCCCCAACTCTCCTGATCATTCACTGTAGAGCAGTTCGATTCTCTGTACGGAACAAATCACTTGAATGGCATTATCAGACAGGTTCTTGTTTCAGCACATGTTCACAGCTCACTTGTGGGTTTCTAGTTAGTTTGTTTGTTCAGTTGTTTTGGCTCAGACTTTTGAATGTGATTGATAATTAACTTTTTTTCCTTACTGCATTCCTCTATCCTCTCCGACATTTCCACAACTGATTACTCATATGTAGGTATAAGCCAGATAGTTTAGAAAAAACACTTGTCATCATCTGTGTTAAGCAATATAACATCATATTATGACAACCATTAGCTCTCTGACTCAAGGTTTTTGCACTGATCAAGTTTCCTTTTAAATAAGTGTACATGAGACGGTACTTAAGTGACTAAAATAGATTCTTACTGTTGCTGTTCCTTTACCAGGGTGTGATAATAGGAAAAGAGAGATACAACAGTTTGTCACATTTTACATTTAACTTGTCTCATACCACGTCTCCTTGCAGCTCTGAACATCACGTACACAAATCAGATCTGTTGATAGCTCAGTACCTGGGGATTGATTTCTCTGGTATCAAGGCAGGGCTATCATTAGCTTAGTTTCTGAACGTCATTGCTAACAAGATAGAGCAAGTGTTTGCTTGCTGCATCACAACAGAGATCCCATCTTTCATCCCTTGTTCTTTCCTTTGATAATAGTCCCAGCCTTCGAGCTTCCACGGGTTGTAGTCTGAATCATTTCAGGCCAGAGATTTATGTTCATTTGACTCTAAATATTTTTTTCCTTAGGAAAACTTCAACTCCTCCAGTCCCACTGGGAGATGATCTGGATCTCATGAGGGTTTGTAAGTTTATGCAGAGTATCATCAACACTCTCTGAGGACAGGAGCCCCAGCATGCTCTGTTCTGAGAGACCTCTGCTGCTGGCCTGGTTTCCATGGTCTTCCTCATACAGAGGATTGCCTTCAGAAGACTCATTAGTGAATGTGTTGGTTTTGGTTGGGATAGAATTAATTTTCTTCACAGTAACAGATATGGGGCTCTGTTTTGGATTGGTGGTGGAAATAATGTTGATAATATAGAGATATTTTCATTATTGCTGGGCTATGCTCACATAGAGCCAAAGCCTTTGCTGCCTCTCATACTACCCAGCCACTGAGGAGGCTGGGATTCATAAGCAGGTGGGAGGAGACACAGCCGGGACAGCTGATCCCAGCTGACCCAAGGGATATTCCCCAACATGTGGCATCATGCTCAGTGCATAAAGCTCAGAGTGATGGTGTTTGTCTTCCCAAGTCACTGTTACATGTGATGGTGCCCTGCCTTTCTGAGGGTTGCTAAACACCTGCCCATGGGAAGAGGGGAATGAATTCCTGTTTTGCTTTGCTTGTGTGCACAGCTTTTGCTTTATCTACTAAACTGTCTTTATCTCAACACACACATTTTCTCCCTTTTACCGTTTCGATTCTCTCCCCCATCCCACCAGGGAGGAGTCAGTGAGTAGCTGCGTGGTGCTTAGTTTCCAGGTGAAGTTAAACCATGACAGTAAAATAGATCCCTTGCTTTCCTGTTTGAAAGACAAGTGTAATGCCACTGTCCTGTGTAATACAACTCCCATCAAGAATACAACACAATGATTTCTGAAAATGATCTCAAGTCCTGATGCGAGCTTTTGAACATGATGCGTGCATTCAGCCAATGTTTCAATTTCAAACTTTATTACTCCAGCTTCTCAGTATCTCAGGGCCTTTCATATGCTTGTTTTCTACCTCTGAAGAACAGAACTGCTTTTATACTTCATATGTACCAGCACACAAAGCTCGGACAGACCAGGAGGTTCCACACAGCAAAAGAAACTAGGTGGTATGATTTGTGATGGTATTAAACAGGCTAGGGCAGGTAAAAAGCACAGTTTCTCTACAGGCTTAGTATCTAGAGAACAGGTTTTCCAGAGCCATTGGACATTTCTCTGGACATTAGGTTATAACATTGTCACTAAGGCAGCACTGTGGTTATGACACTTTCCTACAACTGTGTAGGCCACAGCACTTTCAAAATATACTAAATAATGCTTGCCATATTTTTTTTGCTAGATCTAACTGACTTCTGTGTCTAAGTCTCATCGTCAAGCCCGATGGAGTTATGCGCCTTGTCCTTAAAAGTCTACAGTTGTGTGACCTTTGGGAAGTCAGGAAGACACAGGAATGAGCAGACATCCCAAATGTTAGCCTACATGACACAACTTATCAGGTTGACTAATTAATCAGTCCAGACATAGTCCAAGCATTCTATCCAGGTGCTGGGCATAACTGAAATCCTTCCAGCCTCCTGCAGGCTTCATTAGCTAACACCAGCATCAAGACCCCAAACCAGTTTGCTTGATGCAGCTCAAAGAGCTGTGCTCTGTGCTTTCCCCAGCATGAGCAGACAGTGCCAGTGTCCCACATGCCAAACTTTCCTAAGCATTGGCAGGACAAGGCAGGGCCCTGCAGAAGTAGCTAAACTAGCTGTGCTCTCAGAAGTGGAACAGCTAAATTTGTAAGGCTATTACGGGTACTGGTATGCCCTACATCCCTCCACTCACCACTGTCTAATGCTATGAAGATACTCAAAGGACTCCACAGTTGCTAAACCACTAAGATTTCCAGTCATCTTTTTCTTGTAGGGAGCAATTCCTACATTCCTGAAAAAATCAGGAACTGATTAAGTTAAGGATGCAATTCAGTTAATATACATAGGTGTCAAATCCCAGCATTTGAGATACTCTGAAGTAGAAACTGGACCTCCAGAAAGAAGACTGTGGGACAAGACAGCTTCACATGCATAGCTTGTGAAGTCTTTCAAAGGGCATTGCATTTAGAGAGCTGAATCAGCCTACAGATGATCATGTCTAAGAAAGGAAAATGTGTGTAGCCACTCACTCCAAGTCCATCCCACACTGATGCTCTTTTGGCTAGACCAGACTTCCCCAAAGGCTTGATTAGGCCACCTCTCAAGCCTCTGAGCTTCCTGGATGATTCACATTGGACCACTGGGAACAAACAACAGATCATGTGATGGAAACACTTCTGCATATGCAGTCATGGCATGACCTCCCAGGCATGTGCTCATGAGTCGAGGGAGTGGCCGTGCCTTTGACTCTGCTGGAAGATGGTGCTTTCCCTGCAAAGACCCTGCAAGCCTTATCTGGTTGTCATTGCCATGTCATATTTCGCCTCCTCTTCCTTGGCACCTCCCACCCAAGAAACTGGTCAGCAGATCAGGCCAACTCGCTGCACCTGCACAAGTCACAAGCCAGAAGGGAGACCCCGGCACTGTGGTGAGTGTATGAATGGTGTCAGGCAGAGCAGGAGGGAGTCTCTGGTGTAACAGAGAGGTCTGATCCTACCTCTGCATGAGTTCTTATCGGCTCAGCCTCTACTGAGCAAATTCTTAAACACTGAGAATCTGAGATTAAATGTGCAATTTATCAGCAGAAATGTCAATGTAAACCTAAACCTTTTGACTGCTTTTTCCTACTCACAGAAAAATGGTTGCTTCCAAAAATGGCTTTTAATTGCACGTCAAGCATAACTCAATCCTGAGCCCACAGATCACACTGCATTCTTGTCCAGCAAGAGCCTGAGAGCCCTTCCCTTCTAAGAGGAGTGATTCAGGTTTATAGAAACTAATTATTTAATTATCAAACTGAAGGTTAATATGGCAACATGGCAGCAAGAATGGCGGTTGCTGTGCGGATGTGCACATCCCTTTCCCCATTAACATCCCCACGTTGTTAATTTCTGTAGGCATTATGAATGAGCTCCATAAAAGAAAAACAGGCACAATTATGATACAAACATTTTCCCTTTGTGGCTGTCCATCACTATCCTGCTCTTGCTACTGCTGAACTGAGAAGGATTTATACCCTGTATTTACAAAGTGATATACTTTATCACTATCACTTTTGAAAATAGAAAGTGACTATGATGATTTATACTGTGCATTTTAGTAGTAACACTGCAGTAGAAGTTGCTAGATTTTGAAGATGTCTTCAAGAAGAAATTGTCAATTTGGCTGATTGCTTAGCCACTAAAACAAGTATTGCTTTGAAAGTTGTCAGGCCAACACAGAATGGGAGCCTTGCATCCATAGATGGTATTTATGTTTGATAACATTCATTTCAGCTACAGTACCTCCCTGCATGGGGGGAGCGATCTCATTAACATTGACTTTGACTTTCTCCACCAAATGAATGACTACTCATTCTTTAAGGACAAAATTCACATTACCCTGGGCAGAGACCAATTAAATTGAATTCCTGCAAGTGTCTGTCTATAGAAAAGGGATGCAGTTTTCATTGCTCTCCTCCCTGTTCCTGAACATAATCTGGATTCAACCTTGTTTAGTTTCTGTGCATTACTGCACTGGTGATCATGTCACAGGAGGAAAATTAGGGAGCTTTTTGAAAGTATTTTACGATACATATCTCTACTTGCTAGTCTTTTGCACTTCAAGAACTTACAGATACAAAAGATACTTGAAGGAATGGCATCTTCTATACACTCTTGTGAATTAATGCTGTTGGACATATGGGACTTGGCAACACTTGTCAGAACCAGTGGGAGCTGTAAGGGTGTAGCAAGTCACACACAGTGTGGACTGGGAAGAGCAAGGATGTTCCATTTTGATAAGGTAGTTCCCCCAGAACGTAGCTCAAAGCATACTGAGAAGCCAAATGGGAAGCTTTTCTTTTCCCTGAACACTGAAGTAGTGCTAGACAAAAGTCTGGGGACAAAACAAAGTTTTACAAAAAAGAGTCATTTCCTGAAACTAAATGATCTAAAAGTTTCAGAAGATCAAAGCTGGACCTGAAGTCACCTGGAAGCCAGCAAGCAGGTCTGGGAACCCACAACTATGAAACCCATGGCTCTGAGGC
Organism: Corvus moneduloides; assembly: GCF_009650955.1. Taxonomy (NCBI): domain Eukaryota; kingdom Metazoa; phylum Chordata; class Aves; order Passeriformes; family Corvidae; genus Corvus; species Corvus moneduloides. The sequence goes on from NC_045476.1 coordinate 151,088,920, forward strand.
AACCAACCATGCCGGCCTTTCCAAAGACTAGTGGAGTTGTAAAAACTCTCAAAAGCCCAGTTCTAGCTTGTTCCCATGGAGCATCCACAAGAGCAGGACTTATAGCCTAAAAGCCCTGATATAAGATCTTAAGGACCATTATTCCAGGATAATTATACCATGCTGGCAGAAACCAGAAACTGATGTTCCCTGGTACTTATAGGTTTTGGTGTGCAGCAGAACCTAGTACTATCAGGCCTCTGCAAGGACTCATCTTTTAGTTGATCTTGCAAGAGACACTGGAGTACATCTGCAGAGCACTTGGACCTCAGACAGTATCCGAAACACACGCCCTGACAGGCCCCTACGTTTAAATCCGCTCCTGTTTAGGGAGCAGAGACTCAGGCTTCCAGGAGAGGAGGCTGCATCTCCAGAGCCATCAGCTGGGACTCTCAGGCTCAAAGCTGCTGAGCCAAGAGCCTGCTGAGTTACCCTCTTCCTCAGCCCATTGCCACAAGCAAATATCTCAGCCAGCAAAGCTCCTTCTGGTGCAGGTCAGGGATCGAAGGCACAGGCAGCATACATAACACACATACACAGAGCGAAGTCAGTGCATAATGAGTCCAATTCACACACAATCAGCAGCCTTTTGAAAACAACAGGCTAATTACACTGAAGGAACAGAGGAGATTATAGAACAGGAAAGGAACTAAGAGTAAAACCACTGTACATACAAAATGAAACCACAGTTCCAAATAATATTTAACCATCCAAACCTCTTTCTAAAATAAATCTTTCCAGCTCTCACAGAGACTAAGATCACACTGGGTGTCTTTCCAAGTTTTTTGGGGAATTTCCAGTGCCTACCCTTTATTCTTTTAGATAAGTTCAACTCAGGACTCGAGAGCATGTGGGCTAAAACCTGGGAGATGCTGGGCACTTGCATTTCTCATTGAATAGCCTTTTATCAGCCTATTTAGGTTATCCCAGTTTAACCCTATAATCCCTTCCAGCACTTCAATGACTCAGATTAACTAGACACTTGGCCAGTGTAGAGCTCCAGGCTGAGGGCTGGAGAGAGGCTAGTCCCCAGACAAATGATGCATGGAATTTGTATCTGTGAGTTGCCATGCCAACGCTGCGCACAGATTGCTCAAGATCCAGCAGGACTTGGCAGGGACCTTTTGCTTCCCAGAGACCCACTGACAGGTAATATTACTGAGTTTCTGTCCCATTGAAATTCTCAGTACAAGCATCTAATTCGTTTCCATCTGACTTTGCATAGCAAAAGGAGAAGTGGGAGGGAGCAGCAGGGCAGTGGGGGACCTTCCTGTTCCCAGAACAATGTTGGATTCTCTTGCTGTGTGGGGCAGTTTTATCTTTTCTCTGAGCATGCAGAACAGTACTGCTCTGAGTAGGCTCAGGCAGTCAAAGGCATCTGAGGATATTTCGTAACTGTCGGTTGCTGACGGTGTATTCCCACAGCATGCCCTGTCTGAGAGCTTGGGGTACTGACCCACTATGGATGGTGGATACAAATTTTTTTTTAAAATTACAGAAATCCAGCAGTGGGTTGGATGTGGGTGCTCAGCTTTCCTTTGCACAGGTGGAACATTGTAGGTACAAGAGTGCTGTTAGTGAGGATTTTCTTGTTATTTTCTAAGTCCATGAGAGACTTTTGTCTCTCACAGAAGAGGTAGCAGGGAATGTAAACAACCAAGCCACCTGCAACCTTGAAAAGTCTTGTTTATGGTATAGTAGAAAATATTTTGATAATGGATGTTTTAGGATTTTGGCCAATCACCCCCAAGGGGTGGCTGGTCCTTTGTCCAATTAGACTATGAAGAAAAAAGTCTATAAAGGAGTTTGTAAAATAATTAAATAGATCAATCTTGCTGCACAATTCCTGCCTGCTGGATCTTCTCCTCCTCCTCCTCCCTATGGCTGCGGGACACGGTGATATACCGTAGGAACCAGGCCTGTGGTAATAGAACATCTGTACACGGGACCAAGCAGCATCAGCCCCAGCACTCTATCCACAGCTCACACAGAAAGGGGAGCAGAGACGTCAGTAGCCATTGGCTTAGCTCAAAAAGTCAGATTCACTCCTCCCCAAGAGAACATTTAAAGCGTCCAGTATCCATGTCCTTGGTAGAGCTGGCTGAGCAAACTCTTATGAATAAATTATGTAAATACATTAGCACCCTGCCTTCTGCTCACAAATCATTTAGGGACCTCTCTTCTCCTCTATCAGCCTTACTGTTCTTGAGGAATTTATGCCAAAGAGTTTCTGTGTCAAATTTCTGCCTTTAGGCCGTTTCCAAACTGCTTGTCTTCCCTCTGCACCTTCCCCCTTTGCTGCTTGTTATTCAGTGGGTGTAAGGTTCTCCAAAGTCACATGAGACAGTTTTCTTCTCTCTTAACTTTCCTGGCTAGGAAATAATAAATG